>NW_024582615.1:0-211139 GCF_018398535.1 Haplochromis burtoni | reverse complement strand
CACACACACACACACACACACACACACACACACACACACACACACACACACACACAGTATGAAAGAAATGTGACCTAAAGCCAAATCCCAAACAGGGGGAGGCGTTAAGATTTAGAGGCTCAGTTCTGGAGCAGGGCACTGAGAGCCATTCCCTCTACTCTGCATCAATATGAGAGAGAGCTGGGCGGGCAAGGCCGACTGCACCAGAATAAAACACTGTCGTCAAGCACCGTCCATTTATGGCCCACCAAATGTGATTTTTCTCTTTATAGCTGAAATATTAATGTTTCTATCTTGGTATACTTAGAAAGAAAACAGCAGTTTCCAGGCCCTGAGCTGCCAGGATAGAAGGGCATGAAAAGAGGTAGACTGGAGAATTTAACAAGTAATGCATTGGCAAATAAAAGGGTGGATAAAGTATGACCTTCACTCAGTGACCACTGTAAAACATCAAAGCCAATGTAACAGACATAAACAAAATGTTTTTCAAACATTTTTTTTATTCAATTCTTTGCCGTGTTTATTAAAAAAGCATACAGAGCATTAGATGCTTACAATTGCCATTATTTGGTAAGTGGGCGAAACTAAAAGGGGTAAACTGACTGAATTAATACTTAATGCAACAAACTGCTGCCACAACTCGGCGATTACTTCATCAGGCTATCGGTGAGGTCCTTTCACGATTGTTTTTAAAACGAAGTTGTTAAAATACCAAAACTGCACTCAATCTGTCATTGGTGCATGAATACTTTTAAGTGTTGCATGTGTACAATAAAATCACTCTATGGATGTATATGTATATTTCAGTGGCTGATGGGACTCGTCCATGTATGGTTTGTGGTTAAACTCTAACAGACCTCAAATCTGTGTATTTTCCACATTTGCAGTCAGTTTATAGAAGTCTTTTGCAGCGTTTACCAGGATTTCCAGACATTCTCAGAACAAAATCAGCGCTGTAGTCTCTTTGATTGCTTCCCTTTGCAGGAGCATAATCCTAAATAAAGCCATCCATAATTTATTCCACATTAGAAATGGTGGCCGCAGGGTGATGTTTTTCCACTGCAAAACCACTTTCACTTTGCATCTGGGCTTTTTTAAGTCAAATTCATGAAAAGTCAATGTGAAACCTTGGCAGTAAACAACTTATGAAGTTGAGTGATGTTTTGAGGAGGCTTTAAATAACTGTTTGTTTTGGGGTCTGTTGAGAGGCAGAGTGGGGAGTATGTAAGTAAGCCCTTAAGGCATGTTGATTTGGATTGATTCTGGTGAGACAAAGGTCTATTTAAGTAACCTGATGGAGGCATTAATAGTGAATGTTTAGCTCGCTGTATTCCTTGCATGCTAGCAGCAGTGGTCAAAGATTCGTTTGGCCAGTTGTCTGTTAGATGAACTGAAATTTATTGTTACAACAATCCTGACTCCCAGGAAATGAAATCATCAAACACTTTTATTTGCCCAATAGTTTATGATCAGGTACATAAACGGTAACATTGCTGCCACCTTCTGCTAAACAGTCTGGAAGATGCACATACTGTAGGCAGGACGCCCTCACCATCCTGCTTATTTTGAAACCAAGCTTGACCAGAGTATGATAGGAGGGTACAAACTAATTGATGTGCTGCTAGCTAGCTTGGCTGACAGGTTGTATCAATGTCACTGTGCTATAAAATGATGCCAATTTTGTCTGGTGAAAGAGAGCCTCTAACTCTTAGTCTAATTAAATACTGAAATGGCACCTACTTGTCATTCACCCTTCAAAGGGTGTAGCCTTAAGCTTTATTGCACTTAAATTTACTCTAGTTCAAAAGTCATGAAGGGCAAGATTAGTATTAAAGGCTTAAATTAGTTTTATACAAAGCTGGAAACATATGTTTTCATGCTGAAGTGGAGCATTTCAACTTAGGGGTCTTTAATTTGGCTTAGATTGGTGCCACCCTCATTGACATTCTAAGAATTGCAGTTTTTGGTATTCCCAGAGCTTGCCTCTTAGTGCTACTATAGATAGCAGATGCTAGCATGCAACTCCGGTTAAGCCATGTTGCTCATCTCAATCTGATTCCCCACAACATATGAAAACTGTTTTGACCCCTTTCCTGGTTGCGTACTTTTGGACATATTATTCAACTTTTATCTCCCATTCATATCATAGCATGTCCCTCTCAGTTGCCAGGAAACGCAAAAACTACACATACAGTGTGTAAAGTCACACTTGCTTCACTCACATGGGATCTCTCACTTTGTAATGAAAACACATTCTCTCCTCTTTGTTCCTCCTCTCCACTCCTTTCTTTTTCATTCCTTCTCTCTTCCCTCCTTTATGTAATTTCATCCGAATCGATGTGCTGCTCCAGCAGCTCCTTCAGGCCTGACGTCTGACTGATTGCTCCACACAAAAACCTGCAGCTAAATAAAATAACAGGGCAGCCTAAATGAAGTTTATGCACCTTGATAAGAGCTCTATTAAGTCATTGTGAAATAGGCTCGAATGTAGCTTTAGCCATTACATCAGCTAGACATAGCAATGCTACACACACACACACACACACACACACACACACACACACACACACACACACACACACACACACACACACACACACACTTTTAAATGAATCTCATGCACTGAGCTGTGGAATTATGTTTGAAGGTAGATTATTCACGGAGAATCGACTACAATTTCACGGTTTTCTGGAAATAATTAGCGTGACATTTATTCAGGCTTTATAATTGGTTAAGATTCCAGACCCTCACCTCTAATAAAGTTGTCATTGAACCTTTAATGCTACTCGCTCCCATGACAGCAAGGGAATATTGCAGCCCGGTGCAAGGGGGTCAAATCACTTGGAAGAGGACAATGTAGTTAGGCCTGTGGTGCATTTGTGTTAGGGTGGACCATATTTTACTTAAGCAGTCACCCCACAGACTCACCCATTCTCTCTAATGTAACGTGCTCCACCTGTGGAACGATGAGGAAATTTCTCGAAATATTACCAATTATTTTGTTCTTACACAAACCTCACGATGGTTTGCGTAACCTGGGTGATCATCTCCTCGATGGGAGCTCTCCAGTGACTTGACCGCTGCTTCAAAGTCTTAGATATCCTGCACCTAAAAATGTTTAGCTTTCTTTTCTTTCATTACTTTTTTTTCCAAATTTTTATTTTTTCTTGGTTGAGGTGAACAAAACAGAACTTGGAAATCCTTCCTTGTTTTAAAGCTGCGCATTTGTGGATTGCTGAGAAAGCTGGAGTTTTGTTTCATTTCATGTGCGTGACTAGAAATTGGAGAAAATTTTGGATCAGACTATTATTTTGCCTTTACAAGAAAGTAGTGAGACCTGCTGTGATGTATGGTTTGGAGACTATTGTACTGACAGAAAGACAGGAGGTGGTGGAGTTGAAGAAGCTAAAGATTTTCAGTGGGATTGACCAGGAGGGACGGGATTAAAAATGAGTACATGGTTGAGTCGTTCAGAGACAAAGTTAGTTTGAAAGGCAGGGCCCAGATGCTTTGGACATGTACAAAGGGGTTTGTTGATGTATCGGACAAAAGATGTTGAAGATGGAGCTGCTAGACAGGAGGAAAAGAGGATTGGTGTGACAGAGGAGGATGTTGGGGATAGGGTGAGAGGAGGCAGAATTTATGGAACTTATGGTCAGGTTTATTTGAACCGCATTTATTTTTCATAATCTTATGCTACTTTCATGGACACAGTCAGGTGCCATGTCACTAAGGAGGGGGAGATTTTTTTTAATTTTTTAATTCTTAGGACTAACATTAGATCAAACAACTACGAAATAACCTAAAAGCATCAGCTGAAATATGTGTCTAGGACTTTGAAGTCATTAAAACCAGTTCTGTGTCCTCCTCTCTCTTTCCCATTTTTTCTAGTCTTTCTCCACATTTTGCTTTTCAGCCCATCCCTTTTTTTTTCTCACCTCTAATTAACTTGCTGCTATTATTATTTTTTTTTTCATTTGTTTTTAACACTACCGGTCTCCTTCACCCCAATTTCCTCTTCCTTGTTCTTTTGAAAAAAAGTACATAGTGTTTTTGTGCACTAAAACACCAGTTGCTCTTGCACTCATGTTTTGGCAACATACAGATCACACTTACTCATCTTACGAAATGGTAAGCTGATTTCTGATATGACTATTGTTGTTCACGTCAGGTGAGCTTCCAGCGTGGGTTTTGTCTCCTGTTTCTCAGCCTGAGATGGAAAATGTCAACAAATGTTTTCAAATCCTGTTTGATGCTGCAGAAATAAAAATTAGACATCACAAATACTCGCCTGACATGAAATTGCAGAAAGTTTTTCAGTTCTTGAATTTCTTTCATTGAAACCTTCCATCTTTTACTCCAAACGGTAAACAAGAGACCCATTTTTCAAACGACATTCATGGAATGATTGACTTTTCCGGGAAAATAATCAAATGATATCCTCAAAGCAATTTCATCTGTGTTTAAAAACCAAGTGGCTCAGGCCAAATAAAAACCTCACTGAGCATATGGTACATCATAATATAGAAAAATAATTTCAGGGCATGAGGCGACTGTAAAAGTTTATGGTTTGATGATAAAGTTAATGTATTTTGCATTCTTGAAAAAATAAACAAAGGTCAGTAAGAGAATTTAGATACTGCGTACAGTAAGTACAGCTGTTCTCTGTGGAGTCGATATTTGCATACTGCAAATATTGTGTACTTCAAAAAGCCAAAGGCCAAAACTGGAGTGTTGCTGAAAGCATCACACAGCACAATGTAACCTAAAAATCAAAGTCAACAAGTGAGTCATGTCGGCACAACATCTTTGAGGAGGGATGAAAGATCAAGTCAAAGCCTACCCTCCAGCTTGATTCAGCACAAAGTGTGCTCTGTACACTTTCTTTATGAGCACTCTGTTATGTTGGCGGTTACGGTCAGCGCTGGAAAACTGAACCAGCTCATTTCTTTAAAATGTGGACAGTTCTCAATTCAACTCTTTATTTCTGGGTTACAGTTTTTTCACGATTGCAAAGACGCATTTCTTGAAACCTTCAACCCTCTTCTCTAAACTGTAAACATCAAGTTCAATTTTCAAACTACATTCACAAAACTCAAAGTGTTCCCAAACAATCAAACCAGCACAACAAAACAGCTTCATCTGTGGTCAGAATCACACATTTTCAGAATTCACAGCCTGTAATCACAGCACCGATACTGAGCATTCATTACACACTACTTCAAAACATAGAACGAACAATATAAATGCAAAAGAATCTGCTGAGATTTGTGTTTTAGTCTTTATCCTGTGTCCCTCAGGCCACATGTGGGGGGAGAAATGTATAAAACATATGCATTCACTGTATGTATTACATGGCTCATACGACATGTCTGTGGTGTGATTATAAACATGATAAGTTATGCATTTTTATCATGTAGCATAATTCTAAAATCTTAATATAATAAAAGAAATCTCTGTCTGTTGTCCAACTTGAAATATCAATGCTTTTCATATTTTCTTATCTATACACTTTTTACATTTTACACTTGGTCTACACTTAATAGGCCATTATTAAGAAGAATAAAACTGTTCAAAACCAGCAAAGGAAGAGGTGACTGACTTCTGATGAGTTGGGATGACTATGAGGAAGGCTGTGCAAATGCTCTAAACCAGGGGTGTCCAACTCCAGGCCTCAAGGCAGGTGTCCTGCAGGTTTTAGATGTGTCCTTGATCCAACACAGTTGATTTAAATGGCTAAATTACCTCCTCAACATATCTTGAAGTGGCCTGAGGCCTGGTATTGAACTAATCATTTGATTCTGGTGTGCTGGCCCAGGGTGATATCTAAAACCTGCAGGACACCGGCCCTCAAGGCCTGGAGTTGGACACCCCTGTCTAAACTATTCTGAGATGCTTACAGGTATAGTCTGGATATTTTGAAAAAACAAGTTCCAGTGCTTTAACACTACTGATAATGTAGTGATGATCTGTCGCAATTAGAACTATTTGAAATGCTGTCCCATAACTGCAAGAAAACTAGCAAGAGGCTTATTGTTCAGGCCAGAAAATGACTTCATCAGAACCACAGACCTCCAGCTTGCTAAACTTGGTTTGGAAAAAAGACATTAGTCTACACGGGCTGTGTGAAAGTAGAAAAAATGACTATTTACTACTTGTGTCACTTCAAGTCATCCATTGCTGTTGTAATTTTGTGATATCCTTTTAGAAATTTCCTTCTGCTGCAGTCACACTGCCCTCAGTCGTGTTTCATGCGTCCCTTTTGTGGCCAGGCTAGACATTGCAATTTTGATGTTACTAAAATTGTTCAATTTGTCCACTAAGACCTCCAATTATACTGCAGATTTTTTTTTCTTTTCCTGTCTCTCTCAGTCTGTGCTGCTGTGCTGTTTTCCAAGAAAAACTCATTCAGGAAACGTACGCTTGGAGTATTTTGTTGGATGGCGAGTTACAAGCTGAATATGTGTTGCCAGCACAGTCTCGGTTCCTGACACAGTTCTTCTTGTTTGTGGCTCCATGCAATTTTTGTGGTCTTCTTAAAGTGCCTTGGTCATCATTACTGGTACACCTCAGTTCAAAATTTGGCATATTACTAGAATCAGAATCAGAATGGGGTTTATTGCCAGATGTTGAGGTTTACAACATTAGGAAATTGCTGCGGTGCTTCAGTGCAAACAATAAGAATTAAAGTGCTATGTAAAAGAAAGATATGTGCATGAGATATACATGAGATATATACATGAGAATAAGAATTATGAGTGCTACGTAGAAAGATATATACATGAGTGCAGGTGGTGATCAGTGCCAAACATGAAATGATGCAGTGACACAGCGTAGGGTCATGTGTTAGTGGCGGGGACAGTCATGTGGTTATTGTTCATGTGTCCAACAGCAGAGGGGAAGAAACTGTTCTTATGGCGAGAGGTTCTGGTGCGAATGGACCGGAGCCTCCTGCCTGAGGGGAGCAGGTCAAACAGACTGTGTCCAGGGTGAGAAGGGTCAGCTGAGATCCGAGCTGCACGCCGCAGTGTCCTGGAGGTGTACAGGTCCTGCAGAGATGGGAGTCTGCAGCCAATCACCTTCTCAGCAGAGCGCACAACACGCTGCAGTCTCTGTTTGTCCCTGATAGTGGCTCCAGCGTACCACACGGTGATGGAGGAGGTGAGGATGGACTCGATGATTGCAGTGTAGAACTGCATCATCGTCCGTGTTGGCAGGTTGAATTTCTTCAGCTGCCTCAGGAAGTACATCCTCTGCTGGGCTTTCTTGATGACGGAGGTGATGGTGGGCTCCCACTTCAGGTCCTGGGTGATGGTGGTACCCAGGAAGCGGAATGAGTCCACAGAGGTGATGGGGGTGTCAGTCAGGATGATGGGGGGGAGTGGGGCTGTGTGCTTCCTGAAGTCCACAATAATCTCCACTGTCTTCTGGGCATTCAGCACCAGGTTGTTGTGGCTGCACCAGGACACCAGACGTTCAACCTCCCTCCTGTAGGCAGACTCATCCCCGTCCGAGATGAGTCCAATAACGGTGGTGTCATCTGCAAACTTGATTAGCTTGACAGACTGGTGGGTGGAGGTGCAGCAGTTGGTGTACAGGGAGAAGAGCAGAGGAGAAAGAACACAGCCCTGAGGGGAGCCGGTGCTGATGGTCCGGGAGTCCGAGACATTCTTTCCCAGCCTCACATGCTGCTTCCTGTCCGTCAGGAAGTCAGTGATCCACCGGCAGATGGGATCAGGCACATTCATCTGGGAAAGCTTGCCTCGGAGATGGTCTGGAAGGATGGTGTTGAAGGCAGAGCTGAAGTCCACAAACAGGATCCTGGCGTAGGTTCCTGGGGAGTCCAGATGCTGCAGGATGAAGTGTAGGGCCATGTTGATGGCGTCGTCTACAGACCTGTTGGCTCTGTATGCAAACTGCAGGGGGTCCAGGAGGGGGGCCGTGAGGGTCTTGAGATGGGAGAGAACCAGGCGCTCAAATGACTTCATGACCACAGATGTCAGAGCCACGGGTCTGTAGTCATTTAGTCCAGTGATCCTAGGTTTCTTGGGGACAGGGATTATGGTAGAGGACTTGAAGCAGGCAGGCACATGACATGCCTGCAGTGAGGAGTTGAAGATGCCAGAAAACACTGGGGCCACTAGTAGATCAACCCCAGATGTTTCCAACCTACTAATTTGGGCTGTGTGGTAAATTTGCCCTAAAGTATTTTTGCAGTGTAGAAACAGTTGATAGCATCTGAAATATTAGATGGGAAGTATGACTAACACACACAAAAAAATGTCATAATTTGCACAGCTTTGCTTGTCTTGTTGTTGTTTTTTTCCCTTTGCACATGTTGTGGTGTCAGCATGAGAAACTAACAGCAATGCTGAAAGTTTGTTAGATAGCAGAGTTGTTTCACTCGATGTCAATATAAACTTCCAACCTGCTATCTCTCCAGGGTTCGCAAGTTTAAGAGATTAAAAAGTGCTTTGGTACCTACAGCGGGGCAGGTGCACCATAACAAGTCACCCAAAGTGCTTATACATAACTTGTTTTAGAAGTAAGAAATGAATGTTTTTTTTTATGTAACTGTCCTGTCTCGGTTGTGTTATGGTGGAAGAATTAATTATCTTCCTGCACAAAGAAAAACTTGATGTTTCTCTTCTTTTATTTAGAACTAGGGAAAAATATACTGCCTGAGATGTAACAGAAGGCCTGTGTGTGTGAACTCGTCTGTGTGTCTCTCAGGTGGCTGTGACATTTGCAGTGGGGTCAGAGGTCGGCCTTCAGAGCAGCAGTGACTTCAGTCAGATGGGAAAACCTTTCCTAATGGGCACAGTGGCTCTGGGTAAGCTTCAGCTTTGTGCAATAAAGCTCACATTCTTCCTTTTTTTTGTCTTCTTCTTTTTATCATTGTGTCTTTGTGGCCCTTTTCCAGTCTGTTGTACTGCAAAGGATGTTGAAGCTAATGACGATCTGACTTTCCATTCCAGCTGCTACCAAAATTGGAATTTCATTACATGAACAGATCTCCTAAGAAATGAGAAAACAAGTTATTTAAATGGGCTTCAAGTGTAACCAAAGCATACCTTTGAACTCCTGGCAAAACCCCATCTTGTGGTTTCTCCCACAGTTTGCATGATCCTCAGACTGTATTATGAATACTTGGAGTAGATGTATCTTTAAGACTTGTTCCTCTAATGCCATTTCCAAGGAAAATATAAAGAAATCAGAGCCAGCTCGAAACTTTTGCCCAGTACTGCACCTGATGTGTGCAAAGCTACTGTTTGCACAGGCTGACTATTTGAATTCTGACTGATCATTTGACTTCACTGCTGTTTCACCACTTACTCTTGTCTCTCTTTACTGCAAAGATACACTGAAGAATGAGACTTTACAGACATAGCAACATAAATAATAGTGAGCCAAGTCATATGTGCAACAGGGAATTGCTCATTTCAGTATAGCTGGGAAGACCTTACTTGATTCAGCTTTCCAGAAAATTGTGAAAGTGCAAATATCTCTTTCAATAGAGGAAATACAAAAGAAAAGCCTCTGGTCTTTTCAGATATAACAGTTGGCAGGGACGCCAAATCTACAGTTGCACCAAGTAGATCTTGTCAGCTCAATGTTATTCCCAGAATTTGTAATAAAAATCACGAACCATAAAAATCACGAACCTTATCTAATTTAAATTTGGTCAATTTATTGTTCAAGGTCATCTTACAAACCAGGATGGTTATAATACTAGAAAACTATGAGGTGGGCCAGGATGAGCAGTTTTCAATAGTTTCAGTGGAAAAGTCCAGTTTTAAAGCACGAAAGCAGCTCATCAAATAAGGGACAAAACCAGGAACATTTTTCGAGTTGTTCACCCTGATCTTTGTTCCCCGGAGTCGGAATGACAGGCATTTACTGTAACGTCTTGAGTGATTTGCAGAACATTCAGAAGAATCAACGGGAACTGTGGTGTGTGCAGAGTGCCATCATGTGCTGACTCAGAGTGCTTTTAGGTTTGTTTTTTTTAACCCACACCAACACAGTCTGCTTGTCAGCTGCCGTATTCACCAGATTTGCCTCGCTGTGACTTTGTCCCAAGTGAAAATTTAGCTGGAGGATCGCCAATTTAACACGCTGGAGGAGACGCACGCAGGCATACTCGCATATCCTGCACATCCGAACAGAAGGGAAATATTCAGAATAGACACAACCAAAACAAAAACGGTTTCTCTATCACTTGTTCTTGTTTTTGTTTTTTGTTTTTTTCATTTTTTGTAATCTCTCTTTTCTACAGTCAAATGATACAAACAATAAAAGTGCTGGAAAAGTCAAACTTTCATCTTTACATCAAAGATTTTCTTTTTAAACAGGCGATTAAGAACATAAGAAGCACTGCTTCTGAAGTCCAGCCCTCGTCTAAATGCAGTTTTCTTGTTGCAGAGGTCCTATACGTGATTGTTCGTTGTTTAAACGTGGGAACAAACATCTAGCGTCGACAGAGAATATCTTTAATTCCCTTTAGAATACGAATCTATTAAACTGTTTATAAATCTTCTTTAAAAATCTAGTGCACCAGCTAGTAATGGATCTGTGACGTCATGGTAGTCTGTGCTGATTTTTGCTCTTTGTGACCTCCATATGTCCAGTCTGCTCTTTTTCACTCTTTTCAACTTTTTCTTTTCATCCGTCTGTCTTCACTTTGTAACATTAAACCACAGACTGTACAGATGGATGATCCATCGCCATCTTCTCCTACTGTTCGAAGTGAGGAAGAAATAGAAATGAGCACTGCAATATTGGCTGTCATTTGAAACCAAAGTCTGTTAAGGAATTACTGGGAGATGGAGCCCAGACATCAAAGTCCTGCCTGCTGCCCGGCACAGATGTGTGTTGAACTTTGTGTAGTGCATCCATCAAATTCTGGACTACTACTACCTACTAGTTGTCCAGCCACCCAACGATATGTCTGCATAGACAGATTTTTGCCACTTCTCCACATCCCAGCTTGTTGTTAGAAGAGGAAGCCTGTGCCCATTTAGGACGCATATTGGCAACACTTCTGGGAAGGCGTAATTTCATCCATCTTTATATACAGTGTTAAATATTCACAAAGCAATGACAAACTTTGAAGTACTTCAGCAATTTACGTTGAAACTAATCACTACATTTTATGTTAAGCTTCTCCTTTCACAAAAACACATTTTCAGAAGATGAGTCAGTGTCTTCGGTTTCGCTGCACAGCCTTAAATATCAGACTAAAGTAAACAGAAGGTGGAATATCCCAAAATGCATTCTAACAAAAGTTAGAGCAAGCTCAGTCAGAACAACTGTTAAGACTCACTTAACAGATGGAGGTAGCTGGATGGAGAGTCGTGTGTGTGTGTGTGTGTGTGTGTGTGTGTGTGTGTGTCAGTGAGTGTGTGCGTTTGGGTACCAGCGAGTACTCTGACTTCCTGAAGTAACTGCAACACATCAGCTGTGGCAGGCTAAGGGGTGATTGCTCTGTTTCATTAGCATCTCTGTGACAGCTCTGACTGTACTTCCTACCCGCTTCCATTACTTCAGAGAGCCATTTGAACATGCAAACTGCCAGCTATGACAGCTGCTTTGCAGTTTGTCACTGCTAGTTGTGTGGAACAGTATACAGAACAACTTTAAATCATTTTCCCAAGATTAAAAATGGATTACTTTTTCTTCTGAAATCTGGTCAGGATTTTAAAAGCTTCTCAAACAACATTCAGACTATGCTGAAACTCTAAAACTACTCCCCCAAAACCAAGACTAATGCGGTGCAGCTCAGCAGGGTGGGACCTATTTCTCTGCTACCTTTGGAGACTGATTTCTCTAAATGGAATTTTAAAGGGAGAAAGTGCCATGATATTGAGGAACTGAACTGCAAACAAGCAAGGAAACTTTTGCAGCTTGGTGACAGCGATTGATTTGGCTAATATAGAAACAAAATACCATAATTGCAAAGACAAATCTTCAGATCTTCAGAAATTAAGTTTTCCAAAAAATGGATCCAACATATCTGCTGCTTCTCATGATGAAATATTTAGTGAGCATAAGCCAATCACATGGCAGCTTTGGGAGCTGCTCTAGCTATCTGACATGGCCACGCCCCTTATAATGCAAACTAAGCCTTAATAAATGCTGTACAGCTGTCGTTAAATGTGAAGTTGAACCAAATATAGAACATAGTTTCTTTTACTGTAAAAAGTGCATTTTAAAATGGGAATCTAGAGGACCGGACTCACTTTTGGAACCAGAGGCCTCTCAATGAACTACAGCTTTTGACACTTTCAGCTTTATATTTTCTGCTTAATTTTTGAGTTGCTTGAATTTAAACTAAAGTTTCTGACAAAAAAAATGTTTAAAATGCTAATAAAAGAAGGTGGGATTCATGATACCAGTATTTCCATAATTTAGTTTTGCTTCCTTACTAAGTTAATACTGTTGGGATGTTTTTATTTCAAGCAGTGATATCTGGAAACCTATTTGGGTATTTTCTGTGCCTCCCTTCTCATATTGAATATCAACATTTTTGTGCTGTGGAACAGTAAAAAAGCCCACAGATTACAGACGGAGGTATCATATGAATGACGCGCTGCTCTGTTTTTGGTCTTGACAGGTGGGATTGTAAACGTGATGCCTCTGCTTTTCTCACAGATCTCACACAACAGAACACAGGTAAATCTAATCTTAGGACTGCACCTGGCACTACCCGCTGATCTGTGGACTCGGTGTACTGAATTCAGAAATGGCTTGGGAAGCACTGTGTTCGTATTCTTCAACATGAGTTGGCAGTAGAAAGAGAGAGCGAGAGACGGGCATCACTGTGAGAAATAAACTAGAATTTCGGAGAAGAATTAGGACTGAAAGGCTCTTACACAGGTGGTCAACCATATTATTATTCTACTGATGGCTCCTGGTATTAAGCTCCAGCACTGAAGCAGAAAGGTTTGACAACAAAGTGTTCCTTAGATTAACTAGATAATTGGAACATCTCAACTCCTTAATTAACGCTGATGCAAAAGTTTATGTAGAAATAATAAAGAAATATTAAGTTATTGTGAGACCTTACTCATCAAGCCTATTTTGCATCAGATAGAAGTGTTTGGAGTCGACCCACTGTCATAATCGGGACAAAAATTGCTCCATTATTTTATTCCTTTTAAAATCATTTCACAACACTAAGCTGTTTTACTCTGATTTTATGTTAATATATGACTTTGCATGCATCTAGATATTGGATGCACAGTAAGCTGGCCCCAGTACGGTCCAGACATATGCTTTGCAGCCCTGAAATTTTGAGATGTTACCTTCATGATGGTGCATTTGGAAATGCAGGTGTCTGGCACGCTCAGGTTGGACATTAAACAGCTTTGCCGGGCTTCCTACTACAAGGGTCATGTGCCAAATGGCATATAAGAAAAAAACAGTTAAACTCAATCGCTTAAATCAAATGTCGTATTTCCAGTATCTCCTATTGAGTGTTACGAGAGGAAGGCAAACTGCCTCCAGCCGGTCTCTCTGCTGTTTAAAAGGCATGCACTGCAGATTGTGGTGTATGCAGAATAACAGTCTGCTGAGTTTTGCCCACTTCCATACAGAATGACGGGAAACTAGACCCCAGGTCTCAAAATAAAGAATTCTTGATAGGTATTGTTTGTGGAAGGAAAAATTCAGGTTTCTTTTTCTGTATCTCACCATTTCTGATAGGCCACTAACCCTACCTGCAGGATGGGTCAGTCTTTATTGGTCAGGTCAGAAGTAATGCTGTTAGGTCAAGGCTCTTTCCCAGCCACACAGTCTAGTCTTTTATTGACCAAGCTCCTGTCTCAGACTATCATCTGGACACATGCAAAAGCATTTATTAATCTAAATAAATAAGAGTAAAAGGGCTTAGTGATTAACAAAAAATAACATGAGAAAATCTATTCATTTACTACACGTCTAGAAAACCAGGTAAAGAAGATGCAGATTGATTGCTTTTTCCATTCTTCATAAGTGGAGATATGCCATATAACTTTGTTGCCATTCCAAAATCCTCCAATTGAAAATATACATAAAGACAGAATAGAAACACACTTACTACTCTGAAATGAAAAAGTATCCTGATGTAAATATCTTCATATCACAGGGTTCCTGACTACAGGCCTGCATTTTGCTGCCGTAATGTTTCAAAGCCATTGTCAGAATAACATGGAATCTTTCATATAAACAAGCACCTGCATGACTGCAGAGGCTAGCATCTAAGTTGGAGTCATATAAAAAAAATATATAACTAACAATATTTTTGTTTTATAAAAGATCATATTGAAAGAGAAAATTAAAAAATATAAAGGTATATACATTTTTGAAGCATTTATACTGTGTTTCAACCTAAAATAACTACATTTTTAGAAATGCATGTA
Source organism: Haplochromis burtoni (assembly GCF_018398535.1). Lineage (NCBI taxonomy): Eukaryota > Metazoa > Chordata > Actinopteri > Cichliformes > Cichlidae > Haplochromis > Haplochromis burtoni. The sequence goes on along the minus strand of NW_024582615.1, from coordinate 196,737 downwards.
TGGGGAAAAAAATGTCATTTACTAAAATAGTTACAGTTATGCCAGAGGTGTGTATCAGCTTTTTTAAGCATGTTATTTATAAAATCTGCCCCTTCTTAATTCATGGGTGGCAATTACATGGTTACATGCAGTTGTTATTACATGATATTTACAGTTACAGTTAAATACATTTTAAATCAGGCCAAAAAAAGGTTTTAAAAATGAAAAATGAAGTGAGGTTTTATAACAATAGGTCAATTTAAATCCAAACGAGAAGTTCTTAACCATGAGGACAGTACTAGGTAATTAAATTTTTATTTCTTGTGATACAGTAAAACTGCCATGTCACATCCACGGCCCATATACAAAGAGTCAGACCCACAAAGATGCTCTCTGTCTGCCACTGATCAGTTTGCCTAAGCATCATTTAGATGAAGTGCACGACTGGAATAGTAGCAACTAAGTTTGCTTTTGAGGAACTCTGTATTATCACCTGTGCAGTTATGTGATTACGTAGTGCAATTGTTCCACAATGTTCTCCTGTTACGCTGCTTGAGCCGGATGTTGGTTATCGTGTTCTCTTGTCTTCATCTTTAGATCCTGTGGTTTCGGAGAGCAGTGATTGGAGGTCTGACAACCTGCACTGTGCTCAACATCCTCTGGTGAGCACTTTACTTGTTATTTGATCTTTGATTCTTTATTCCTTTCCAGATATTGGTTGGCACAGTCATATCATGGTTAGAACTGTGGTCTGAAAAAGGAAGTTTTTCAGGTGCTGTGGTTTCCATTCTTACATGTATGCCAGGTTAATTGAGGATTCTAAGTTGACTGTATGTAGGCCTCTCTCTTAGCTCTGTGATGGACTGGCATCCAGTCCAGGCTCCAGGGTTCCTTGACTTGAGCACAATGTCAGTTGGGATATGGTCCAGCCATACTGCAACCTTGGAAGAATAAGAGATTAACAAAGAAGCATGGATAGACTTTCCAGTCGGTTAAGAGTTATAAGCTATAGCTCTATTTATATTTAATTATCCTTTAGCTCCTTCCCTTTCTTTTGCAGTCTATGTGGAAATAAATTGCTTTTTCAGTACTTACTAAAATGTAAGGCAAGCAATTGGCACTTTTGCTGCTTCTTAACCATTAACTATAGAAATTCTCTTCCCCCAGAAGACCATCTGGTGTATTATCACCCAGAGAGCACAACAGGGTGCTGGACTATTTCTGTGAACAATGACCACAACCTGCCCACAACCTACTCTCAACCTGGTTGAGGGTCAGGTACTATTGAGGAAGGAAACTGTGCAGGATCTTTTAGGCACAACCATCATTAAGCTTAAAGTCTTTGTCGTTTATTATAATTTTGCTAGTAGTTATAGCAAATAAGCTTTTACTGGGTAATTCCGCATAGGTAAGGAATAAGTGGCTGCAAGGCTGTCTTCCTAAGAAAGAATGAAATAGTTCAGAAAGAATGATTTAAGCCATATGTCAAATGTCAACTGTTAAAGCTGTATACGATCCAGTATGATTGACATAGGGTATTATGGCCAGATGGTCACATATGACCACTTCAGGGTCACATATGCTGGCTCTGAAGGTGGGATCCTCTGAGACCTTCAGCAGACGTTTGAAGAGAGCAAAGAGTAAAAGCAGCAGCAGCAAGGACGGTGGCCCAGAGTTTAAGAAGGCCATCTGGCAAAATAACCATCCACAAAGGACTCGAAATGCACCAGAGAGCACAGACCCTTCACTGTCTATTGAATCCCCACTTTGCAGCTGAAGAGTCAGTTGCATTTAGGAAGAATGTTTAGTGTGCCCTTTCCTTCTCGCGACAGAGAAACAAGCCTCAACAGGATGGAGTTTGGAGTCACACTGCACCTGGTGTATATTTAAACTGGTATTTAACTTCCCTCTACTCAGTAAATAAGTCTGTAAACATCGTGAGTAATGTAGGCAGCCACTGCGTGGTTAATTTTGTTCTTCACCCAGCACAACAGAAATATATTCTCCCAGAGTATTACCTGAGGAAATCTGGTTGTATCTCACAGTGTGTGTCATCCCGTCCATTTGTGAAAAAAGTCAACTTTTTATTAAGGGGAAAAAATGGAGAAATTTAAAGGAGCACTCTGCCAATTTCATTTTATCTGCTTGCCTTATGGGCAGTCTAGGATATAACTAAGCACTGCTGTAAAGGTCAGGATACTCCATCTCTCCCTATTGTTTTTTTTAAATCTGCCTCTCAGGCTCATTTCTGTCCTCTTTTCTTCTATGTTTCAGTGCTTGATCGTATCTCCTTTAACGGCACATTTTCATGTGTGCTGGCACTACAGCTTAAAACAAAGTGAGGCGGGTATGCACGGCGCAAAATCAATCAAATCTGGAAATTCCGATCTGGAAATAATTGGGTTTGGCAAGGCGAACACATGTGAAACTTAAGCAAATACAATGTATCACTGCTGTATGAGATGCTCTCTGCACACCCATGACAAATTTCACTGAGCTACAACCCACAATTGGTTGTATCTGACCTTTGGTGTACTTTACTGATCGGCTTCTGGCAAAACAACTTGCAGCAGCTCCACACAATAAGTCTCTCTCCTCTGGGATGCTTCTCTAAGATTTATGAGCTTCAGGCAGAATTTTTTTTCTTTTCTTTTTTTTTTTTTTATTCTTGTTGTTTTGTGTTCAAGCTATACACCAGAATCTGAAAGCAGTGTTGCGTGGCAAAATAATGCTCTATAATAACAGGTTTTTCACAGAGGGGCTCCATTTATTGAATCATGATAACATTTCAGAGTTATTTCAAACAGGTTTGCTTTTCCTTCCACATATATAGATCCCTTTGGTCAACACACGTGCGCTGCAAAAAACCTAAACTCAGCTTATACCTTTAGTTTTATAAATGCACTTTTACAGACCTATAGCACCTCAGCTAAGTGTTATACTTCACATGGGTACAACAGGCCTTTACATTATTTTCCGGTCGCTGCAGGTTACAGAATGCATTGTTGAACAGACAAACAAGCATTTTCATGCAGCACTGAGGTTATTTCCTCCACCGTGTTGACTTAGTATGACTCGCAGTAGACCCAAGTGAGAGGAAATGCACGGTAAGAGAGTTTGCTAATGCTGATTGTTTGCAGCACTGCAAATCTTCATGCCAAGAGGCTATGTTTTAAGCGTGTGATCCCAGTTTAGTGCAGCCATTACTGGAGGTCACCACCCAACAATGTTTCTTTTGCCTACAGTCCTCTTACTGATGGGAAATAAGTCACACTGAGATTACTTTATGCAGTCTGAGGGCCTTTCTCACAGAGGTAAAGTAAATTTATTTGGTCCTTTTGCGAGAGTTCAGCTTCAGTTTGTCATGGAAAATTGTGTTCTCGAGCAGTACTATAAAACAGCTCTGACACATCAGGGCATCGACACAGCGATACAGTGCACGGTGTTATCAGGCATGGGGACATATGCAGTGTGTCCATCAAGCTGTGGTATCAGGATTGCTCTGGTCAGCCCACGTATGCTCAATCCGATCCGGGCAATGCGGAGGCGAGGCCAAATTTGGGGCTCGGTCTGATCGAGCTGTAATCCTGAGACATTTTTGTAGTGTAACTGGGTGCGTTGTCCTGCCAAAAGATGCCACTGCAGTCCGACTGTGCCTTTGCCGAGGGATGACACTTGGTATCTTACTGTATCAGTGACATTAATCAACACACACATATATATATTGCATCTCAAACATTAGGAATATTGTGAAAGGAGGGTTTTTTTGCATTTTATTTAATATATTTTTTTACACAAAAACGAACACATACGAGCCATTTTAGTTTTAACTTCCTAGGACCTGACATCACATTTTGGGTTGTCTAGACCAGCGGTCTCCAACCTGTTTTGCGCCACGGACCGGTTTATGCCCGACAATATTTTTCACGGACCGGCCTTTAATGTGTCGCGGATAAATACAACAAAATCAAACTAGTACCGGTACTGAAAAAAATAAGATTTATTCATAACACACATGAAAAGGCCCAGGAAAACAGAGTTAACGATAAAAACGATAACAAAATAACGCTGAAAACCAAACATTTCACACCTGAGCTTCAACTCTCGCGGCCCGGTACCAAATGACTCATGGACCGGTATACCGGTCCGAGGCCCAGGGGTTGGGGACCGCTGGTCTAGACCAAAATACTAAATTTAGCTCTACAAGGGACTGATATTCACTTACGAGGGCGTTATACTGCCACTGTTCTAATGAAATTAAAAGAAATGTCCTCATATATCATTTTTCTCAAAAACAAAAATCAGGTAAAAAATGAAAATCTGGTAAGTCTTTGTTTTTACATTCATCAGGTCCCAATCAGTTAAGTTAGGTTGCTATTTACAGTATAGGTACTATGTATCTGTCTAGTTTTGTACATGCAACTACACTCATGGGAAAGACTGCAGGCATAGTTATTCAGATAATGAGCATCGACACCCTCCGTGAGAAGGGTAAGCAGCGGAGGGTCATTGCTGAAAAGCCTGACTGTTTGCAAAGCGCTGCGTCGAGGTGCATTAATGGAAAGTTAAGAGGAAGGTAAAAAGATGCAAAAGCTCTCGAGGTTCCAGGATGACTGGAACTTGGAGAGAATTCTCAATTAAGTGAATGCAGTAATTTGTGTCCTTGCTTATGGTGCCACGGGGTGGCTGTAGTCAGGAGGTAGGGCAGGTCATCTGCTAATCGTAACGTTGGTGGTTCAGTCCCTGGATGCTCCAATCTGCATACTAAATGTCCATGGATAAGATACTAAACCCAACTTGCTCTCCGGATGCATCCATGAAAGTGTGAATGTTAAGCACAAAAATATGTATGAACGAGGCATATAAACTGCTTTGAATGCTCCAGGGGAGTAAAAAACCACTATATAAGAATCAGTCCATTTGCCCTTTAGTTTTAGAAAACGTATTGGACAAATTAACAGTTTCCATTTAGAGACAATGGAACAAACTCTGCAGTCATTTTACTTTGAAACAGATGAAATGCTACAGCAAAGATAGCGTTTTGCAAAACAAAGTTTTCAGCTTAAATGATTTGTCTCCTTTCAGGTGTGTAGCTAACTCTTTTTTGCAGTTTCTCCCACACTGAAATGAGATCTGGATAAATCATTGCCTCAAACTGATGTGGGACTTAGAAAAACAAATTAACTGAACGCATCCTTTAAAAAGAGTTATTGCTTTCTTTAAATCCCATATGTCACTATGCTGCTGAAGGTTTAAACATTTCCCAGTATTTGAAAGCTCAGCTGGAGCTGAACTCAAAAGTTAATGTAATGCCCATGAATTGACCTTATTTGTTTCTTAAAAGCTTAAAGTCTACTTCTCTTGGTTACTATAAGTTGTGTGGTGGTAAAACGCTCTTTTACTGCACGAATGCAAATCTGCTCTCTCCCCTTTGCTCTCTTTCACCACTCTCACTTATCACACTACTTCTTTTGGGGGGTCCTGTTCCTGCTTGACGTCCTGGTAAGCAATTTCCTCTGCCTCCATTTTTCAGACCATAATTTTGATTGATAATTATCGTTGGGGACATAATTCTGTTGAGCCACCCTGCAGAGTGAAAGACTAGTAGAATAAAATAGAAATGGTGTGTTGTTGGGTGCATTCGAGCGTAGCCACAACAAATGAATGGATAAATCTCTCAGAGCTGCACTCGGCACTGCCGATTCAAAGAGACCAACAGTCAGTGCCGCAGAGAGAGGAGAAAACTTGCTTGTTCGTGACTGGCTTTCTCTCTCTGCAGCTGAACTTTACGGCCTTTGGTTTCAAACAAAGAACTTGTGATTTGTCTTCTGTTTCACAGCCTGCCGTTTGGTTTTAAAAATCTTCAAAGACCACTCATATCCTGAAGGATTATCAGGCTCATTTCCACCAAACTTTAAAAACCTTGACAATCCAAGTGGAAATCCACATCAGAGGCTTGATTCGGCCTTTTGGCCGGCCATGTTTATCACTAATAATAGCACATTTAGTGGGCACACCAATGCCTTGTGAGATTAAGAGTCTTAATGTGTCTGGCATCACCATTTGTGTAGTTTTTATGACTGGAAATAGCTTTATTTTATTCAGCATGATACCAAGATTAATGACGTGTATCAGTTTGTTTATATCATAATTGAGATATTAGTGTAGTTTGAATTATTGCAGAAATATAATGATTATTTCAGAGAAATTTCACCAGTTCTCAAATATATGTTAAAGAACATATGGTTCCAAATAATATGCTGAGTCATGACTAAGGTGCACCGAGGCATTTTCAGGTGTGCTGTGACATTTTCTGACAACCATATGTTATTATCACAATACATGACTGCACAAAAACTCATTTATTTACTAACTGCATCAGTTCTCTTAACCTGAGTGTGTCATCTTTGGGGAGTCCTTGGCTAATGCTAACATTATACCAAGAGAGTTAAAGAGATTCTTGGTAATCGAATATTCCCTCTGAGACAACTACTTCAGAAGAGTGCTGCATCTGAACAGACAGACAGTATTTCTGTTTAGGCAGTGTGAAAATACCTGACCAGCTGATGGAGGTCATCTAGAGCCTCATCCCATGATGTCACTCGTGCAAAAAGTGTCATGCTAGGTCCAGATGTTGCAAATGGGCTTTTAAATGTGCCGTCATCTAACAAATAAATCCAAAGAATGATAGCATGCCAGATGGCATAGAGGCTATTTTTGGCTATAATGAATACAAATAGGACTTGGGCACCAAAGTTTAATAACCAGTGCTATAGCATATTGACATATTATAATATTAACAATTCTTCCTTATTAGATCTTGTGATTTATGTCTAGAGCTGATGCACAAGTCTTTGCAGTGGGTCAGTGCAGAGTCGGATAATATTTTTCAGACTTGTGGCGCATGTGCTGACAATGGGAAACCCAAAATTCAACTGTTACTCGATCATACTACAGCTGTCCCCACCAGATATCACTTTGAAGCTGATGTTTGGTTGCTAGCTACCAGGCTCTGGTTGCCAGGGTAACCATCTAATGTATTTACTGGGGTTCCATCATATGCCAATCACTGATATACTGCCCTTTCAATGCTAGTCTTATCAATCGCTCACCTTAGGGTCACTTCTTGGACCCACGTGACTCTGAATGACTTTCTATGTGCTGCCATTGATCGCTTCCAGTGTGGACACAGATTAATACTCTCAGAACTGTGTGGTGTTTTATGGATCAGGTTTTCATGCACTCAGTTCCAGGTTTAAAAGCAGAGATGCTAGAACAGCTTGTTTCAAACAGTGGATAGACTGAGGGGTTGCCTTGTATGAGATTTTTTTTTTTTTTTTTTAAAGATTACTTTGAACTGTAAATCATATTAAGCTACTCTAGTAGACAAAGATTAACAAAAATATGGAGCTATAAATGAGCAAATAACTTGTGGTCCCTTTTATTCACAAAGCTTTTGGATCGACTCATTCTTTGTGAAACGGCTGCATTTTCAGACTGACAGCTCATTAAAAGGTTCCTAGCTGAGACGGTTGCCTTGGGCTGTGGTTGAAATTAGAGTAACATGACAGTATAAACGTTGTCATGTGTGGCACAGTCACACAGTGACTTGTTAGCACAGATGTAACATCTTACGCCCTAATTTGCAGCACGTAATTTGCAAACTTTACAGATTCAAAAGGTTGGTACAGCAATCATATATTTGATAATTCAAATGAAATAATAATTTATGTAGGCAATTCTATTTAGTTCCTGTAAAATCACATATCCTAATTAGAACAAAGGGAAATGCTGTGTGCATTTAACTGTAAAAGTTTAAAAGGTGATTTGATGAATTGCAATAGAATCCTCATGTTTACATTTTTCTTCCTGTGCAAAAACAACTGTTGGTAACTTGGTTTAAAATTCAGATTTTTGTCAACAAGGATAATCAAATACGTTGAGAATATGTATAGCCGTGATGAAATAGCACTTACTATATATAATTCATGCTAAATCAAAAAAAAAAAAAAAACAGACATACAGTTTTGCATTGTTGGTTTGATGTAATGAAATTTAATGTGCTTACATTTTTGCATTTTTGGCCGACAGCAGGATCGCGTTATCTCATCTCCCGTCACTACTGCGCAAAATTTGCTTGCAAATTATGTCAGAGGCTCTTTGAATCATTTGATGATTGGTTGTCACACCAGCATCAGGTCAGAATTTCCTGAGAGCAAGATTAAGCGAAGGACTTCACAGGTATCACCGAGCCGCGACTGGTGCATCGGAAGGAATATTTCAAGGGGACAAACGGTGTGCATCGTGATCCTCCACCTTGTCCTTTAGAGAAGTCCTGCTTCAGCTGAAAGGGACTACATTCACATGTAATGTATTACCTTTCATATTAGGAGGAAAGTGTGGTATTTTCTGCCAATTACCCACAAAATAACGTAACGCTATGAGATGAGTGATACACAAACAGCAGAAGCGTCCAGTGAGCTTATTTTACCTCAGAAGTCGACTCTGCTCTATCCTTGGAGTCCTCAGAGGAAGAGATTAATATTATCAGTGTGTACACTAAGCTCGTTTTCCCTCTTCACTTTTGCTTTAAAAGGACAGAGAACATTAATCGCTCTGCGGCCCATTAAGTTCTGCTGAAAAATCCAACACACCTGTTTAAATATTTTGTGAATTCCCAGCTCCTCAGTGTGCCGCTACTTGTTCTGAATATTAAGAAATAAGATCTTTATTGCACACAAATACGTCTCATTGCTGTGTGCTTTTGGAATTTCATGCTATTCAGTTTCTCTGAGTCTTATTCTCTTAAGGTTGATTTTTACGAATGACTTTAATGCCCTTTTAGAGCATGGAAGCTGAGAAGTGTAATGTAGTTTTCTTTTCTGATGACTCCTCTGCTGCAGTAGAAAAGTACATTGAAAATTTCAGGAGTATTGATTACTAATGCATTAAACTTGATGCCTTTTTGCTTCTCATACATGTTTTTATTTTTGTTGCTTTTTTTGATTTCTACTCGTGTGTAAAACATCTGTTATCTCTCTTTAACCCCCCTAGAAGCTCTTCTAACTTTTAACCTTACCGTTCATTCTTCCTCCAATCACAGTGTTGCTGATGATGGTTTCCAGTATTGATATATTTCCCTCAGGCAGTGACCACAAGAGTGCTGAGTCATCTTGGATGATTGAATCCAGCTTGGCTAATCTAATTCTCTTGTGGCTTCGAAGAACTGAACCGTGCAGATTAGCGTAACTAGCTCATCTTGGGTCACACAATTGATCTTGGATTTTTTTTTAAGCGACACGCAGTCCCCAGCACATGATGACAGTCCCCATTTCTGCAGATATTATAGCTTTATTTCTGTGCACTGAGAGAAGCTGGTGATGTGAAATCCATTTTTATGTAGAGACTCTGATATAAACTATTTTAATTAAGCATTACTGAACCAGTAGATTTCTTTAAAGGGATCAAATATTAATGTTTAATGTGGTTAAATCAGGAATGCCAGTATATTGATCCATATATTAATTTGAGTGATTGTTACTGTTGTCCACAGCAGCTTTATACTGCATAAAAAGTTTCTCTTACTTGGTCCCCGCAGCATTTTGAAGGCAGCGTGACACACGTCCATAAATCTGCAGCATTGCCACGCCAGAGGGTAGTGCTATTTTGCACAGCAATCCACCGTGCTTACATTGATTAAATCGTATGCAGTGGCACACGGTAGCTGCAAAAAACGTTATATAATTCTGCACACATCAGACAATGCAGTTTTAGTTTTACGCCAGATGTAGCAGGATTCAAACCGCATACACAAAGGCTCAAATGTGAAACGAGCCTTTGTTCTTTTTGGCCGGTGGTGGTTTTCACCTTGGAAATCTCCCATGGGTGCCATTTTTGCCTGGACTTTTTCTGATTGTTGAATTATGAACTCTGTTCTTAACAAAGGCAAGTGAGGCCTTCAGTTCTTTCAGCGATGTTCTTTTGTGACCTCCTGGATGAGTCATTGGTGTGCTCTTAGAGCTGGCCTCTCCTGGGATGGTTCACCACTGTTCCACGTTTCTCTATTTGTGGATAATGACACTCCCTGTGGTTTGATGGAGTCACAAAGCCTTAGATTTGGCTTTTCCACACTGATAGATGTCAGTGGCTTTAATATGATGCTTGTTTAGATCTTTTAGCCAACTTTAGTTTATCTGACAGATTTTGTTTAAGTGATTTGTTGATTCTACAGGTTTGATGGTTCTCACTCCGGATCTGTCTAATGAAATTGAACTAAGTGTTTCGAAAATTTTGGTAAATCGCAGTTATTTCAATCAGAAATTAACAAGGGATTTCTATATGTTTAATACTTTAACAACCAGGTTTGGTGGGCAGATCAAGCCTTAGTACAACATAAGAGAGTTATAATACAACTCCTCCCTTATCCAATTATCATCAAGCAGGGAAATTGGCTATAGAGACCAAACGTTTTGCAGCGGGCTATAAGCATACTGGAAAATTTAACATGGGAGTTCCTGGCGACTGACTTGCTTTTGGAGCAAGCATAAATTGGCAATTTCAGTTTTTCAGACTTTTCTTTAGTTTGTTTGTTGTCATCTTGTTTAAAACATGAGCAAAAGAAGAATTATTTATAATTATAACAATTAAAGAATTAATCCCGGCACATTGTTGTCAAATAAATGGCTTCATTAATATTTATAATAACTAAAAAAAAATTACTTTGGGGGGAAGAAGCCAGTTAAAATAAAACAAACTGCTAAATTTACACACGAGAACTTGTGTTTCTTTTCAGAATAAGCTATGCTTTTGAAACTCTGTCCCAACCTATCGAGCAGCAGGAGTTTCAGCAGGGGGCACGGCTCCAAGGCTGTGCAGTACAGAACCCAGCAGACAAGCTGCACAGAGAGATCCTATACACATAATGCACAAGGAAATAGATGCCCTTGTCAAGTATAGCAATGGGAAACTAGCACAACAGCAGCCTGTGGTGTTGGAGAGAGTAAATTATCAACACACCCAGTAACGGTGTTGTCTAGCAGTTGGATGAAAATAGTATAACTAGCTGTTATGTGTGTAGAATAATATCATGAGAGGCTTTGTCAGGTTTTAAAGATCACCTCATTTTCTTGATGTATTGCTCTGCCAACTAAAATGAGGCTTCGCCACTGCTTAATATGTATCAATAATTAAAATGATATCAGTCTTTGTGATAAATTTGTAATTAATTCATTCATTCATGCTGTCTACTACTTTTAAAGTCTACAGAGGATACAAAGTCTCTGTTTCCAACTCAGACTCGGGGTTGGTTTCATTTTCCAAAGGATAGAAATTAAGGTTAGAAGTACGACTGCTATCATTGTCAGGGAATGCAGACTTTTGGACGCTCGCGCAGTTACAGTTAGGAGATTTCCAAGATCCAAGGCTGCTGTTCTCTACTAATGCAACTGCCAGTCACAATATGCATTGTGTACATGTCTATTAATATATCAGTTATCAAAAGAGAGTTTTCTGAAGTGTTAAATATTATAATATAGCAATTTTATGCTTCCAATAATTAGCCTAGTAGAAAAAATTCTCAAGTTTTGGACCTTTCTTCTTCTTCTTCTTATTATTATTATTATTATTATTATTTACATTATTCTATTGTTTTCAGGTAGCAGGATGACAGTCAGGTGTGAGTGTGTGCCCTGGTTTATGTAAAGATCAGGGATCAGCCCAGTGTCTGAGCTTCACAACATTGTTTTAGGAAGTGAATCATGAACAAAGAAGAATCTCCATGGACCTCAAAAAAGGCTTATTGATGTTCAGCAGCAGTCAAACAGACAGACTACAAATGAAGGAAATGAAGAACATTGCTTCAGCCCCTTGGAGTGTCCAGTGTTCCCTCACAGAGCACGGTGTCTAATAGTGTGAAAGGTCACATGGGAACCCAGGATAACGTCTAAGCAGCTTCTCACATTGTGTACATGTTCATGAATGAGAAGTTTACCAACACTAAAGGATGAATCAGAAGGCTGTTTGAACCGGGAGCTTATCCCATCTGTAAAACGTGGTGGCCGCATTATGACTGTTTGAGACGGTTATAATTAATCTGCACCAGGGCGGGTCATCATCGATAGAATATTACTGCAAATTTATAAAGAATGAAGCAACATCTGTTCATGAATTGAACATTAAGAGAAAGTGGGTGATGCTGAATTTAAAAAAAGCATCAGCATACAAGTTGTTTTACCAAAAAATGATCAAAGAAGCAAGATGATGTTTTGGAAAGCCCGAGTCAAAGTCCTGACCTTCTTCCAGCAGCCTGAAACAAGCAATTCATGTGATGAAACTAACAAACATCCCAGAGCTGAATGTGTTCTGATAATTCAAGTGTACAAGTCCTCCAAGCTGGTGTGTAGGACTGTTCAACAGTTTTCCTACATTTTTAAGGTTTGCATACATTTGCTTCTTGCACAGTAATAGAAATACTACTCGGCTAACAAACCACTGAGTTTTTTCATATATATGCTTTTAGGTTTTGTGTGTAATTGTAATATTTAATTCAAATTTAAAGAAGTCACAGACCATCAAGCACTAATGTACATACCCTTTATTAATATGACAGGGTTTTGTTGTGTGTGTTAGGTGCTGGGCAGTGCTGGAAATTGTCCCGCAGACATCATTCCCAGAGAGGAGGATGACACCGGAAACAACAACCAGGCCTGACTACAGCAGCCCCTCTGGTCCTCCATCCTCAGTCTCCTCACAGAAATACTCTAACATCTCGCTAGAAGAGTGAGTCTGTACTTAAAGTGCTTACCTCTCCTGTTCTGTCTTTCCATCTTTAGCCACAAGCCTGACACTTATGGTTGTATCCTTTGAATAAATATGTGCTAATATGTAAAGCAGGGTTTCAAATCTGTCCTAAACAGCTGTTTGGAAGTTTCTTTATCAAGAAAAAGCTCTTTGCTCACTGTTATCTGCATGTTCATGTGTAAACCTATTGCTCGGGTTTTGCAAAATTCGTCTGCTCACTGCAGAACCACTAGATCACTTGTTTCAAATACAGGCCAATCGTTTAGTATTTACTTTAGAAACAGCAGGTGTTGGACACTCAGTCGAGGTTCAGTTTGCCCGAGTGTTGTTTCTTCAGCGGGTGTCGTTCTCGCTGTCATAAAATCTCTTTTTTGTGTGTTGGATACTGGAATGAAACAAAGACACAAATTTTCTATAAAAATCCAAAGGAAGTGATGTCCATGCTTGTGCCTTGCCTCAGTGCATCTTTGATTTCCATCTTGCTAATATTAGCTTAGAAAAAGGGCTCTCATCAGGATGCAAGGAACGCTCAGATTTCCCACTCATGTTGGCTTGAATATTGATGGTTGATTCATAGACCTTGAGAAACAATAGCTGAGAAAGAGTTAAGAGTAGTTAGAAATAGATATGAACAGGGGTTAAAGTGGGCCATGGGATGGTTTTGTTCTCACCTTCACTTAATAAGCAATTATAACAATGTGTGATAACTGTGCTGTCAGAAATCACAAAAGATTTAAGACAGGATAGCAGAAGAAGATAAGAGATCACGTTCAAAGGTAGCAAGTGGCATCCGATCAGCTGGTAATTTAAAGCTTACCTATGTAACGTCCTGATTTATGTTGGATTTTTTCATTCAGAGTGTGGATCTGGACAGGTGTTGCTGAAGTTAATTCAAACTTGGAAGTGATTATGAAGGTTATACAGACAGCAGGTGCAGGCTTAACTGGGCAGTTTGCAGTACTGTGGTACAGCTCATAGTGATGAACTGCACTCCAGCCACAGTTCAAATGCTTGTTAATGAGCTAATAACATGGCAGAAACCTAATGCGTTTAGAATACCAGCAGAAGACCACACTTGGTGGCACTCTATCAGCTGACAACGGCAAACTGAGCTTGCAGTTCACACAGGCTCACCATAATTGGACAACAGAAGGTTGGAAAAATGGTGTCTGGTCTGATTAGTCTTGATTTTGCTTCAGCATTCAGATAGAGGGGTCAGAATTTGGTGTAAACAACATGAAAGCATGGATCCATCCTGCTTTGTATCGACAGTTTGGGCTGGTGGTGGAGGAGGATATTTTCTATGCAATGCTAATACTAACCGAGCATCGTGTAAACGCAACAGTCAGATTATTGTTGCTTATCATGTCCATCCCTTTGTGACCACAGTGTTTTTCACCAGCAAAGATGAAGGCGAAGTATAACTTTGAAGGAAAGACGCTTTTAAAAATATGATTCTGAACGCAGCTACAAAGGCTCACGGAACATCTGCCTGTATATTGTAGAATGTTGGTGGCTAAAGCAAACCTCCAAACCAGCACCGGTCAGGTGGTCATAGCCTTCACATAAAGAGAGCAAATGTACCGGAGCTCACAATAATGATTATTCGAGTCAGTTAACCTTGAGGCATTCCTACTTGGAAGTTCTGGTCCCCACCTCCCAAATCCCACTCTAATCCCAGCATATGAAGCACTGAGAGACAGACTCAGTGGACAGTATGTAAATCTGGATATTGAAGGGCATAAATGCCACACCTTGAAAGGAGAGAACCAGAGGATAGCAGATATTCCAGATTAAATGTCCTGGGTTATCTGTAGTAGAATAACAGTGTCAAATAGCAGTCATATCAGGTCAGCCTTTAAATAATTTGGCAGGTATGAAGCTCTTTTTATGCTATTACATTATCCACACCCATTCTGAGATCATCAAAAAATGGCACCAGATTTCCATTTCTGATACTAAGTTGGCTTTTTGTCATCAGCATTGTACAGTATGCCATTTCGTTGATGGCCAAGTTTGACAGTGATGATACATCAGCAGAGAATTGTGTGAATATGTGCAATTAGCAGCTCTTGTACTGAATATGTAATTATTTCAAAGCATCTTTGAATTGTAATCGCTCCCTGGCTCAGGCTTTCCCTTTCCATTAAATCCTCTTTCATTACACTGATTTGCAGAACAACCATTTTTCATTCTGATTGCTTGGCATGAATTTTTATTTCTGTGTTATTCTTTCCCCCTTACCCATCACTGCTCATTGTTCATCTCTTTAAAAAAAAAAAAAAGGAAAGGAAAAAAACAGAGCTCCTGTGACCCACATGGTTGAGACAACCTCAGTGACAGGTACCTGCACTTCTGCCTTTGCAGAGCTTTTCTATGACAACAGTGCCCCCTGGTGGCTTTCTATAAATCATCTATTAAGATCACATGGTTGTTTATACTGTTCCAAATCCCAGTCCTCTAACCTTGTTCCCCTCATCTGTTGAGTCGTTCAGAGCAGCTTTGTGCTTTTAAAGCCATGGTGGAATGAAGGATGGAATATAAACGATAAAAGTAAGGACAGAGGATTTTGCAGCCTTGTCGCTAGTCTCATGTGTCACTGGGATCAGAAACAACTGTTTGCTTTTAGACTGTTGCAATTAGACAAAAGACAATTTGGGAGTCTTGGAAAGTCAAAGTAAAGGTGATTGGAGAGCTTTTGTCCATCTGGAAAATGTTGGAAGGCTCACCTGAGGTGCTGGGCTGTTGATAAGTCTGCCTTTATCAAGTCCTTGGCTCGCTCATCAAAGGATGTGCATGCTGGAAGTGTCCATGCAAACACAGAAAGTTTCCATGCATCCTTCACCTTTAGTTGTGCTTTGTGCTTTATATATATTTATGTATATGAAAACGGCACCTTTAGTGACTTATGCTGTCGATACATCCCTTTGAATGTTCCAATGGCCTTGCTGTTGAGGAAGTTTCACCTTGATAATCGTGGGCTTTCTTGAAATTTGTTGACAACTGACTCCTCAGTTTAGATTTGTTGCCACTATGAAGTTAAAAAGAGCTTTCACAACTGACTTGCCCCTAAATTAACAAATAAAAACGGCATTATAAGCTATAAAATCCATACCTTTGTGTGAATAACCACTTCAATGTAATTCCTAATTGTTCTGAAATAGCTTTTTAACTGTTGCACATTTAAGAAAAACATACCTGGGTTAAGAATGATCAGCAAAAAGAAAGAAGCTTAAATGTGGCTGTTTGTTATGTATGCAAACTGCAAATGGATATTGGTCTTGATCTAATAGTAGAAATAAGATAAAAGGTGATTTCTTGTTTAAAGAAATGTTTACTCTGTGTAATGAATGAAAACACATCTGCTCATCTGTTCATAGTGGTGATTTACTTTCAGCTTGGTAAAAGTCTGTTTTAAACATCATTTGTTGGTTTGTCTCTGTCAGGACGACAACCTGATGATTGCTTCTTTTTCACCCAAAGTAGTGCCAAGGCCTAGCCTGACATCAGTTTCATGTATTTCCACTCAGAAAGTTTGGTGCCAATGCTAAAAAACTGGTAGCAATGTGATGCCACAAAGTTGGAACCACTGTTGTTAGTCGCTTTGGGCCATATTCATTGCATTAATATATTCATTTCCATTCATGCTTTAGAGCATGTCTTGTGTTGGGCTGTATATGGGATTTCTCACAGCAGTGGAACCTGCAGTCCGAGCCTTCAGCTGTGGGTTTCTTGAACAGGATGTCAGGGTTGGGTAGAGGGAGGCTTTAGAGCAGACTGTATTTAGACTCACTCAGTTGCAAATGGTGTAATAAGTAAAAATATGTACCCCATCTATGAATCTGTGGGGGAAAAAATAGTTGGTCAGAAAAAAATTTCAAATCAGAGTTTAAAATGGTTGTGACAGTTGCCTTTGGCAGCATAGTACACACTGCATCTTTCATACTTTACAAGGTCAGAACATGAAAACAAGCCCCACGCGCCTGTGAGTGCTGTAAATGGATCCCTGTTCATTGGGATGGATGTGCCTGAGTCTTGCATGCTTTCATTCAGATGAGTACAAGCGTCAGTTAAGCCAGCTTGGCACTTTGTGCAGAAAAAAAAGCTTCCCTCAGAGGTAAAACAAGCAGGTCAGCACCTTTCCTCAACCACCTGCCATCAAAGTACAGCAAGAGGTCATGGTCGTCTGCACCCATTTCCATGCATATTTCTATATAAAGCTGGAATTAATGCTCCAGGTTAATTAGAAAGTTGACTCCTAATTTGAGACCTGGACTACTCGTACCTCACTGAGGCTGCAGGAAGTTTAATTGTATTGTTTTACATTCTTGTTCGGGTTGAGGCAAACTAATACATCTCATCTAAATTTTAACATGTTTGAAATTGCTAAACGAACTATAAACAAAATAATAAATCTACCTATCTTAATAACTATCTATCTGAATTAATATCTGATTGGTGATTGGTTGGGCTAACAAAGGAGTCCAAACAATCATCAATCCAATCAACCAGAAATTTCACACAGCTGGTTATAAATTGGCCAAAGGACACGTTCAGCCTTTGCTCGTCACATCTGGCTTCAACAGTCAAGATGACGAAGTTGAAATTCTAATCTTGATACTTCAGTGGGTGAAATCAGAGGGCTACGACAATCTTTTATACCGTGTATGATTTATACTGTGGCGCCAGAAAAAGATGGGTGGTGAAAATGCCAACTTGGCTGCTCTGCAACTACATGAAACACAGACAAATTGTCCACTGGAGAAACAAAGGCTGCAGAAAGCTGCGGCCCTCACCCTGTTTCAAAACTGTCCTCATCCTTGACTTGGATCACAGACTGTGCATGTGTTGATGTCACAGTTTATTTAGAAATTGTCCCCCATTTGGTTGTGTGTGCTGCGACTCTGTGTATCTGAAAAGTGGAACATTTGTCATCAGTCCTGAAGCTTGTTTCCTTTCACAGAATTTGCTCAAAGTGAGAAACAAAAGCTGTTCCCCGACTGTCTAAGGCTTATTAGTTTTGGCGATTTGAAACACCACAAATGATGCACGGTGCATCGTCTTTGCTGTTGCTTGTCCTTCTAATTAGCTTTGTCTCCCTTATCCCCCCGCTGTGACTCAGTATGTCACAACCAAGAGTTTCAAAACTGGCTGCGCAGCCACTGCAGTAAGACAGAGGAAAAAAGTGAAAGGAATTAGAAAGTAAGGCAGATGTGAGTTATTGTGCTGTAAAGCCAGGATGTTGCTAATTTAAGGCCCGTCTGGCAATACGTTAAGTTATACTTTAAGAAAAGGCAAGAATAATCTGTGTTCATCAAATATCACATGACTATGTAAAGTTTCACCAGTAAACTGAGTTTTCTGGATCATTTTGCTTTAGATTAACCTGATTCCAAAGCATTTTTAAAATTATGTGAAGCCCAGCTAAATGAACATATAATGGTGTTTACTTTAGCGCTCAAACATTTTGAAGTTTCGTTCTGGCATCAGAAAAGGCATCCAGTATAAAAGTCTGCCACGGCAAACATGCAGAGCTAGCTGCGGTGGTGACCCCTTGTGGTATTGCAACAGTCAAAGTAGGTTCTTCTTCTTTGATCAACCTTTATTGAATATTTGTTTTTTACATTCTGCATGGGAGCAGTGTGTATTTGATCTTTTCTCTCAAGTTCGTGCATTCAAATTCTTGAGATCACACAATGACAAATCTATTTTTGGGATAACCTGTTCACATCATAATAGAAAGCTTATTTGGCTTTGTCCTAGATGCTCAGGCGTTAGTTGGTTGGGTGTAAAAAGCCAAAACTAATGTCTAATAAATTATAATCTGCATGAAAGCTATGAAGCTATGCAGCAGATTTCTGGTGTTGTTTTTTTTCTCTGGACAGTGTTAAATTTGTAATATTTTTATCACCCTCATTGGTATAAAAGGATGCAGCGAGGTGCAGATCAGTGTTGTCAATCACCGATGAAAATCCATCAGGCTTTATGCATAAGAGACACGTCTCTAGTTATATTTGCCTGTTTTTAAATTAAAAACTGCTGTTAGGTAAAATTTGACTTTCATGAAGACTTTGATACAAATGAAAATCATTTATTTTAATTTGCTTAAAAGAAATACATCTTTGCAAAATAATTTTGCGACACCACAATCAAACAAAAACATGAAACTCGGACTCGCTGTCAAGATTTATTGTGTTAAGAGAACACATGCGGGGTTGATAATGACGCTCAGACAGGCTGAAAATATTATTATCGCTGCTTTCGTTGACCTTGATATTTAAAAGCTCGTGCTCTTTGCTGGTGCACGTGCACGTGTTTTTGAGTCGCTCCATGCTTTGCCTGGTATTCACTGAGTTTAGCAGATGCTGCAGTGCAGCTGATGACCCTACCAGTAAGTTGATGTCATCAGGAAAGCAGAGGTTGTTGAAGGTGGCTTCTGATTAGCACTCCTACGTCACCTGTTGCATCCAAGGCCAGTGTCATAATGTTCTCAGTGGAAATAAGACTGTGCTGAATTCAAAACATTCTGCAAGTGTGACGTGAGGATTCTCAAAATAACTAATGCGAACTGCCTTTCTGACACATCAACTGTTTGTCTTTTTTTTTTGTTTCCTTTGCATGCGACTCTCTCCTCATGGTTCCTTTTCATTTATATGACAGGGACTGGTTGCAGCAGACTGGTGCAAACTGATAATCATCCCAGCACACTATTTTTGTCATGGGTGACGCTCGGCTCTGTTTTGGCAGTATGATCATTTCATCTGCCTGCATTAATTTAAAAAAATATCATTGTAGATCCTTTTTGTTTTCTCAGAACATACAGTGAAGGAACTAATTCTGCTTAGTTTTCAGAGTTCCTGTAAGCGGTGGTGTCACTGTTGACTTTCAATATATGGGAAAAATTCTCTTGCAAAGCCATATTTTAAAGTTTTTCTGAACAAAATGTATATATTTTGTTTTTGGAGGTTTGGGATTTGTTTTTTGCTTTTTTACCTCTTCATTGCTTTTTAGCCTTCAGATAGTTATTTAGCCTCATAGCAGTTTTTCTAGATGGCTGTAGCCATTTTCTTGCAACCCCTCTGTGAAACAGATACTCGGGCTCCTGTTCTGAAAAGTGAGGGTATCCCTGAACTGTCAGTCTGCAGCAGTACCGGTCAGTTCGCTGTTAATTGTATGTTTGGAAGAGGGGCAGCAGTTCAATCCCACGAGGTCAAAAAACAGCAAACATACCAATGCACTACCAATAAAGACGGGAGCGTCTGGGGCACAGAGAGCTGCTGTGGGAAATCTGAAGCAACCAATTATAGAGCAGCCACGGGTCACCTGCTTGCCAAAGCTTAAAGACCTACACACACACACACACACACACACACACACACTGCTGCCCTCTGCCCCTCACATAGGAGGTAAACTAATGAACACAAAGATAAATCATAGTTTAAAAACAATCTGCAATAAAATGATGAACTGGCCACTGGGTGCACAGTGCGATTAATCATAATTTATTTTTAACATGTTTAAGTAGTGTTTCTTCTCCGGATAATTAAGAGGGGGGGAAGCATCCCACATTAACCAGCTTGTACTGACAATCCTCCACAGACGCACAGTGAGAGAGCCTCTTGTAATAAAGCAGCCGGCTTCACTACAGCACAGTAACACACACTGGAAGTCTGCCAAAGGGCCATAAATGTGTTTCTAGTGACTGTCAAAGCTCCAAAACTCCTGTGTTTTCAGTAAAGAAAAGGACACTCTAGGAAGCTCTGTCTCTGTGTTTGCTACACTTGAGCAGCAGTCAGTCCCCAGTGTTGCCTGATCATTCACACTGTACTTGTTAAGTGGCCACAAAGCCGCCTCCTTTAGTGACACTGCTGAATCACTTCTTTCCATTTTTAAAAAATGCTTTAAGTGAGAATTCTACCTAAGCAACAGGACACGACAGAAGTGATAAATTCACTTCAATTTTATTTATATAGAACCAAATCACAACAGTCATTTCAAGGCACTTGATGTTGAAAAAAACAATCATACAGAATAAATATAGAAAATTCCAACTATGACATGACCTGCTATGAGCAAGCACATGGTGACAGTGGGAAGGATAAACTCCCTTCTAACAGGAAGAAACCTCCAGTGGAACCACACTCATGAAGGGGCCGCCATCTGCGACTGGTTGGGGGTAAGGGGAGAGAGACAAGACATAAGACACACTGTGGAAGACACCCAGAAATTAATGATTAAATGCACAGTGCTGTTTAAACACATGTGAAAATGTAAAAGAGGTGATTTAAGACGACACTCGGTGCATCATCGGAAGGCCCCAGCAGTCTAAGCCTATTGCAGCGATTCAGGGTCACCCAATCCAGGACTAACTATATGCTTTATCAAAGAGGAAAGTTTTAAGCCCAGTCTTAAAGATAAATAGTTTGTCTTGCAAATCCGTACTGGGAGCTGGTTCCACAGGAGAGGCGCATGACAACTGAAGACTCTGCCTCCCATTCTACTCTTTAAATATCCTAGGAACAACAAGTAGGCCTGCAGTCAGAGAAAAGAGTGTACTGTTTGAGTGATATGGTAGTATATGGTCTTTAAGCTAAGGTTCTAATTATTCAAGACTTCGTCTGTGAGGAATAGGATTTTATATTCAATTGTGGATTTATTTGGGAGCCAATATAGTGACAAATATGCTCTTATTTTGGTCCCTGTCAGTCTCACTGCAGCATATTGGATCAACTGAAGGCTTTTTATGTTTTTAAAACAACCTGATAATAATGAATAACAATAGTCCAGCCTGGAAGTAGTAAATGCTTGAACTAGTTGAACTAGTTCCATCAGCATCATCAGCATCAGCATCATTCTGAGATAGGATGTCACAATGTTTCTGGAAGCCAGTAACACAGTAATAATCTGGTTAGACACTATGGTTCTAAGATTTTTAGGGCTGGAGAACCTCAACATTTAACATCGCCGAAACATTCAGTACTCCAGCATTCAGCTGCTGATGTTTGCCTGCATCAAAGGAAAAATATGAATGGGAGAGACACAACTGGAAGTTTATTTTCAGCATGAAGTGAAAGATGTTTTGGCCCAATCAGCCAGAGAACATCAAATCATGGTTAAGCTTTCTCATACAACAGTGACTGTTTCGTCAAGTTTTTTTCAGCTGCATCCTTAAAGCACTGCCATGCTGTGGATCATCTGCCTCTGTGTCTCCTTATCCCTAGCATCCTCCTCTATCACAGCAACTGTGAGCATGTCCTCCTTCACTACATCCTTGAACCTCCGTTACATGGCAGCTCCATATTCAACATTCTTTGTTCAGTATATCCACTATCGTTCCTTACAGCCATCTCAGCCTGCCCTCCCTAACTTTATCTCCAAGATTCCTTGTTTTACATAGCAGTCCAAAATCCAAAGACTTTACTGTCATGTCTGCCACAAAAAAACAGAGGTTTATGTAGGTTTATGTGTTTTCTTCATAAAATCCCAACTTGTGATTTCAGTCTTATTTGGTTCTAGGTTTCTTTTAATAGACTGAGGTTTTTAAAAGGTCTTTAGAGTCATTGGTTGAATTTACAAATGTGGCAGGAACCCTGATGGTTCCAATCCCCCCGACAGCAGGGCTTTCTGATATTGGGCTGTGCACATCCCATATCGTGTGAAGCTTCCAGTTAGAAAACTTTCTATTTCTTCTCTTTATTGATTAATAAGACTTTTTGAGTTCTTCAGTCTCATTGATAAGCATTTGCTTCTAAGGGTGGAGACGCTGCTGTACGTCAGCTTCAGTGACGTAAACAATGTGGCGTACCTTTGTCTCATTGTTTCATTCAGCTCCCTAGTTTTGTTTCAGATGAGTTGAAGGTTGTTCTCTTCATTATGGTGGTATGTTATATTTCACTGTTATGCAATTATGATGCAACTCCAAGTTTTCATGTGTGCACACCGACTGTTGTTGTCATATTCTCGAGTCTTTAACTTTCTCTAACCTCTTTTTACAGCACAACATTTAGTTCTGTTAGTTTGGCTGCAAAGAAAAACAACAGAGTAACTAATGAAACCTACAGCACATTACAGCAGCAGCAGACAAATGGCTGAAATTAGAGTTTAAAATGGAAACACTGATTCATAGGTTTAGCCCTGACCTGCCATATGCTTTACTACCATTTGTGGCTAATTTAATATTTAGGACAATATTTTCCCCCTGCTGTAGTATTCTTGTTTCTCCCCAGGAGATCCCTCTGCCGGCCGGGAGTTGGCCAGCTCCCAGCAAACCTGAGAGAGCCAGGCTCTATTTCACTGACTCCTAATGAAGATTAATTAATGTAGAGGGGAGCCATTTATAAATGATAATTACTATTAAAAACGTAAAGGGTCAGAAAGATTAATGTAGCATAAGACAGCGCAGGTATGTCAGTACAAAACCATATGCTCTGCTTCAAGTGTGTTAAATGTTGTTTCCCCAAAAGACAAACATCAAAGGAAATCGGTCAAATGAAGACATGCAACTTATCATATATACAGATACATACAAGTGTTACTGAATACAACATTTGATCATTATGGTTGCATTTAAAGTAAAACGAGCAGTGTACAGTTAAGGGCGGGGCTGTTAAAACTCCCCACCTCGCCTCTGTGACATCTGATTTTATCAGCTGGTACATGCCTCCGTCTTTTATATACAGTCTGTACTCAAAACAGTCAAATGAACAGTGCACAAGACACATTTTTCAGACGTAAGCCTTTACTTGGTTTATCTATGATACTGGGGTGTGGCCAGTGTCTGTTAAGCTAATGCACTGCCACAGGTCATATCCATGGCTTTTATGTGCAAAAGAAGTGCAGATCAGAGTTTTTTGTGTCCTATGTGTGAATTAAACTGAATTGTGCATTCTATCTTTCGCTTCCTCTGTAGATAATCCTGCTCATCATACAAAATAAGGTCCTGGAAATGCAAGTAGAGGTCTGCTTGTTGACAACAATGTTTCTGAGTGAACAATGAAATGGATTGCAACTGTGCTGCTAGAATTTATGGTGTGGTTATGAAAAGCTTCAATTGATGTGAACTTAATTTAGCATTATATTATGGTTTGTTTTACGCCACTCTAACCTTGAAGAGAAACTTCTTCACCTTTAAAGGACACACGGGCTATATATATGTATGTATGGGTTAACAGGGAGAAAATCCTCCCTTAATAACATTCAAATCCCTTTCTGACTTACTCACTGATTCAATTTCTCTGTTCAGTGAGGTTTACATAGATGAAATATATCAGAGGAAATTGACTGAGACTGAATCATTTTATTACTTCTTTGTGGGGAATCTGATGAATTGTGTGCTAAAGGTTTTTCTCTTAAAAAGTAATTTATTTGTTATTTCACAAAATTTCTAAGAAATGCTGATAAAGTGTCACTGCTGGCGTTAGACATTAGATAAAGATTTTTGTTGCTCGGTGGCACATTTACAGCTGTGGCTGAGAGACCGGTTAACAGCAGTCAACTCACCTCCTCACAGATCTGTAACACTGAGATAAACTTATTTTCTGTTTTTTATTTCCATGTATTTGTTTGTCTGCTCCCCTCAGGTCAGAAAAAGCAGGAGAGATTGCCACTATTCCACTGACTAAGGTATGACTATCCAACCCTTTTTTGTGTGCTTGTATTGGTCAACTGGAAAATTTAGATATTTTTTTAAATATTACAGATATCGTGGATTAAATAATAATAATAAACATAAATTGTTACCTGTAGGAAGCTATTTGAAAGAAAGATCACACACCCCATATCTCATTTGATAAAGTGCTTTGGCTCATGCAGGCTAGATATAAATAACAGCAACCTCCTGGCTACAATCGAGGGTTGCACATTGGTTCCATTGAATTTTTCTGCTGTCTGAAACAGATTACAGGTAGTTGCAACAACCAACTGATTCACCAGAGGTGGAGCGTGCAGCACCCTCAACCTCAGGTCAACCATTTTTAATACCAAGGCAACTGCACAAATTCCCTGGGGAGCGTCAACCTGTCTCTAAACAAACTCAGTTTGACTTGAAGTGACTGCAGTTACTCTCAGAACACAGATTGCTAACATGTTGCAATCACTCAGAATAACTCTGCACTGATCACCACAACTTGTCTGCAATCTGTCTTTTGCAATAGGGGATCTGACTCAGCTGGTTGTCAAGTGACTTTTTTTTTTTCTTTTTGTAGTTAAATTGCTGTCCTGCAGCAACAACGTTGCCATTTGTGTCTGCAGATGCAATTTTCACCTGCTGATCACAGTAATCCACTGTTATCACAAACAAGATTGCATGCGATCTTGTTTGTGCCCGGTGATCCCTTCAGTCACTGGGCGATTGTGGCTCAAGAGTTGGGAGTTCGCCTTATAATCAGAAGGTTGCTGGTTCGACCCCCGGCTTAGACAGTCTCGGTTGTTGTGTCCTTGGGCAAGACACTTTACCAGTTGCCTACTCCGGGGTCAGAGGGCCCGGTGGCACCAGTGTCCGGCAGCCTCGCCTCTGTCAGTGCGCCCCAGGGTGGCTGTGGCTGCAATGTAGCTTGCCATCAATGTGTGGGTGGACGGGTCAATGACTGGATGTGTAAAGCGCTTTGGGGTCCTTAGGGACGAGTAAAGCGCTATACAAATACAGGCCATTTACCGTAGGTTGCTGGGTAGCACACCTACAGCAGACCGACTCCCTGTCTTTACCATTTTATCAACACCTTGAAAAAAAACAGCATCTCTTTGAAGACAGCAAACGACAGCGAGTTGTAGCAGATTCCCATCTTCGAAGCACATGCTGGGCCAGATAATAGTTTGTGTTGCGATCAACTGCAGGAAGATGTGATCACAGTGTGTTTGTATTCAGTACAATACAAGAAACAGTGATTTTACCCTGCTAACAGCTTCCTGTGGAGCTAATGGAAACATGCAGCAATTAGCTATAGTGCTTGGCTTGGCCTAGCTCAAAAACTAATTAGCAGTCAGATCGCGCTTTGGAGCCATCCTGACCTGATCTCTTTAGAGAGAAAATAACTCAGGAGAATAAAGCTGCACCAGGCAAAATGTAATGTAGAAATCCACACGTTATCAACCTAATGCAAAAATGAAGCTTCCTGACTGAAATTAAACTTTATACAAACAGACGTTCAAAAGTCTGCAGGATATTGTTTCACCAAACAAGGATATCTGCTAAATTCAGTTCTGCATCCGCCTGTGTCATCGTGTCATTTTGGCACTGCAACTTATGGTGGTCTATAGTGCAACCAACAATAACATCACAGATAGACTTCTACTGTCACAGCTCGTGACAATAGACACAACAAAGTGTGAGCGGAGAGAATTCTGGTCCAAGTCTACCTTTATGCATGCACGGCTTTTCAGTGTACAAACAAGCACCAATAAGCTTTTCCAATGTGAAGACCTATACCTTTATAAATGAAAGAAACGTGAAAAGGTTTCAGAGGAGCAGGTCCTCATATTTTGCAAGACCCTCACAAAACATCCTAAAAATCCCTGAAACATTACTGCGGTCAAAAACATGATCTCCAGCATCAACATTCCCTCTGAACGTGAGCTCTCCAGCTTGTTTCGACTTTAATTTCAGCCACGTAGTGGGGATGCTATCTGCGACATCCTGCTAGAAAGCTTTGATGTGCAGGCCATCTCTGAAGAATTGCGAGGCCTCTGGTTTGTTGGCTGCATTTGCTGTGATGGGCCGTTAAAGGCGAGCAGACGCAGCGCTACTGAACCAGAGCTCAGTATACAACATGTTACAGAGGGATGCCGTTCTCATTTAGCCTTTTGCATTATGTTTGATCACCTGTATCTGCAACAGGAAATTAATTTCTTTCTTTCTTTTTAAAAAAAAAACAACAAAAAACGTTAAAACATTCTTGTAAATGCAGCGATTGCATAAAAGTTCTGAACTTTATTCAGGTGAAATTCATAATCCTATAAACGTTGCAATAACACCGGCAATAAACGTAAGAAATTAACCGTCATGTAGGTGTCACCTTAGGTCAGCTTGGTATATTAAGCTTCTTCTTGTGTCCTCATTTTCCACACCCACCGCCATCCATCACCCCCCATGACATTCCCTGTAGATCATTAATGAACGTTACAGGGCTTATTCATGGGTGGCTGAGCTGATCCAGGTGTTTATAGCCATCAGCGTCACTGTGTCCTTCCTGGTTATGGGATCTGCTATGAAGCACACCAGTAAGTTGACTAATTCCCATAAACTGCTCATGAAAGACGAAGGTAGACCCTGTGACATCACTATTGGTTTAAGAAAGTTGGTTTCAGTTTCAGAAAACGGCATCTTTTGGAACTTCGATAATATCGAAGTTCCAAAAGATGCCGTTTTCTGAAACGTCATCTTTCAGCTCTGGATGTTGCTGTTGCTTTTGTATTTAATATTATAGGAGAAAAAGAGAAAGCTGTGGGTATGCTATTTACTAGTGGTTCATCTCTGTGGTACTGCCACAATTGTTGATGTTTCTCTTGTTCATGTCGTGATTTATACTGAAGGAATACGCTGTGTAATGTTATGTTTTGACTGTTTCTTTCAGTCGATGGTCTGGTGAGCTCACTGTGGAGCAGCAAGCTGGAGTGGCTGACTAAAGCCTGGGAGCCAAAGTTGCCAAATAAACAGCACATCTGCTCAGCAAGAAGGTGATGATGGGGAGTAAAAGCGTTTAGTTTTCATGTGCCAGAGAGCATCATCAGCATCAGCTGTTCACATGTAAAAGTTAATAGTTTAATCAGTTATGTAATTATAATTATAGTTTTGCTTTAAAAACAAGTTAAAGTTGGTTGAAGTTGCTTTTTCATACAAAAACTTTAGACATTTTCTGGAGAATCACGTGGGGATGTTTTCCACGGTTGTGCTCTCTAATGCATGCCCCCTTGCAGGAAGTGGTTTGCATATTACTGGAAATACTCCATGTGATTAAGGAGAGGGTGCTGCCTGGGAAGACCACAGAGGAAGCAGAATATGTGATTCCCTCTTGCTGGCAGTGCAGGCTGCTCCATTCTCACATCAGCACAGTCACCGCCTACTGGGAACTGGGTGGTTCAAGATTCGCCGCTGATTACATCAGACGTTTGTGCTTTTATGTGGACGACCTCTGGGTGATGTGCACAGAATTCATAGTTCAGGGCTGCAGAGCACGGTTGAAAATGGCTTATTCTTGGAATTATATGATAAATGTAATATTTTTCTTTAATAGAAATAATTACACAAAGAGATGTCATATTACAACCGGGCTCCACAGAACCTTTCATGCAGACATCCAGGTGATTATCACATCATCAGTTGGAACGTAATAGAAAAACAAATTTTGAGGCTGTTAAATAAAATAAAATGCTCGTCACGTTGAGATGACCTGCTCGTCCTGTCCATTCACTGTGATGAATGATCCAGATGATCCATGATCCAGCGTGTCTCCTGGCTTCATTAAGGCTTTCAACATTTGTTACTGAAATACAGTTATTAATAATCTCCAAGGCTACAACACAACAGCGCTCAAAATGATGGCATGCTAAAGCTCAAATTCGCTTTGATCGTTTAAATGAAGCTAGTTAATTATGGAGCACATTTTTAATCCAGGTTTAACAGTAATTATGGGAAACCAGGCCTCTTCGTATCAAAGAGATTTTAGCTTAGAATTCATTTTTGTCCCTTTTATTGAAGGTTCTCAACGTATCTACATCTGATGGAAACATGACAGTAATTTACATCATCTGTATGTGTCACTTCTGTACTTATATAAAGGATGGCCCAGTGGGTCCTACGCTGAAGGACGTAATTAATTTCTTTGCGTTTAGACGATTGAGCTGGGTCTGGCAGATGCTTCTGGGTCTCTTCACTCAGTTAGAAACTCTGCGAAGCAAAGCTGAGCGCAGCAGTGAGTGTGATCCTTATCCACAACACTCTCCAGCTGGTGGATGAGCAGTGGCACCCAGGTCACTGCTCCTCTCCACAAGGCTTCCAGCTGGTGTCCTCTCTTTTACACCAGAGCAAAGAGAAGACAATCTAACTTTCAGTTGTTTTTGTCTTGTGACCCCTCACTCCTTCTTTGTCAAGAGATTCAAGAGCAAGCAAGCTTGAAATCCACCATATTCATTCATACTACACCAAAGAAGTAATAACTGCAGAAAAGTTTCCGATTTTTCACTATCTACACTAGAAATTTCGATTGATTTGTTTTTTTTAACAGTTGGTCCACACAGCTTAAAAAAAGAAAGGAAAAAAGGGAACAAAGGAAGCAAAAGCTTTGTTTCTTTGTTAGAGGACAGTCTGGGCAATGAGCTACTTTTTCTGTAATTTTACACATTTATTACTTACAGTTTATTACACAGTCGTGCTGACAGATTTCTATATAAGGACACTGAGACATGATTTTGAAATAGTACTTGTTTTCTCTCTTATGGGGATAATTCAGCAGGCTGGAGAAAGAAAGGACTTTCTCTCATCTGGACTGTATGTGGCCCATGATGTAAAATGACTTTAATATCTCTGCTTTAGGGTGCTAAGATTTGCAGACATCCTATCATGCCATCAGTTTAACATCCTTATAAGATGTATATGATGATTCCTTTGATTCAGGATAGCAGCGTCAAACACTGGAGATCAAAATTAACAGCAAACCTTAAACTGAGTTGCTCTCTGAGAAATAGCAGGTCCCAGACCTGTAGCTTCAAAGCCTGAAATAACTGCAGGATTTACAGGGGAGACTCTCGCAAACGTCTAAAACATCCAGTTAAAAAGTACTCGAACTACCAGGAGTCACTGCAGAAATCATGCGGCGCGTCCGCAGGTTATTACTTATTTGTCTCGTCGTGATTTTAGTTTAAAGCAAACATAAAAACTGCATCGGCCTATTGAGGAGATTCACTTTGGGCACAAGACTTCGAAGTTTCACTCCTCTTGCACCATATTTGCACCAAAAAGCCACTCGAACCGATTTCACAGGCTGTTTACTCAGGTTCTCTCTGTCTCTGCCTCTCTCCTTTATAATTTAATCTGCAGCGTGTTTTCTCTCCCCCTCCACATAAATGAAGAAGAGGACGATCTGTGACATGACGTATAATTCATCTGAAACGCTCTTCAGACGACGACTGATTAAGTTAATTTCATGCTTCTCCTTTTTTTTCCTCTTCCTTCCAGCGTGGCCAAAGGATTCATGTCACTGCTCGGGTTCGTTGTCATCTTTATTGTGTCGGTGTGTGATCCCAGGGTAAATAACACACACACACACACACACACACACACACAGAGTAATGACTGCTGTCTGGAATTCTGCCAGTCATCCGTGTTTTCCATCTGCTTCAGGGTTTTGTTGTCATGTTGGACAAAGTTGTGTCGTTCTCCCTCAACACTGAAGTGGGACTGTTTGTCTTCATCATGCTGAGAGAATGCAGAGAGGACAGATTCCAGTGAGTACCTGTGATGTTCAGGATTGGATTAACTTAAAAAAAAACCTTTAAGGCTTTATTTTGTTTCCAGAAACAGATTCGAGTTGGATTTTTGGCGGCATAGCACACAGTTTAACTGGCATACATGCTCCACCCTTTCTGTTGGAGCTTGTTTCAGCTCTTCGTTCCGGGCCGGGGAGGTTCGACCGTGATAATGAGAATAATAAATTCTCCCTCGCTCTCTCTGCTTGTCTTTCCAGACAGCTTGCCGTCCCTCTGCCACTGGGCGACTGCGTGTTCAGCCTCAGCTGGCTGTTGCCCACCTACTTCCTGTTTGCAGTAACCTACGACGTCCTGCAGACCCTGGCGGATCTGGCGCATTATCTGCATTTCTACAACCACGATCAGGAGCCACACATTTACAATCTGACGGGGAGTTTAGCAGCAGCCAATCTCTCCACCCTCCTCTGATCTAAGCAGCTAGTTAAGGCACAAACTGGTAGGAGTTAAAATTGCCAAAATGACAAGCTTAGCACCTTTGTTTGTTTGTTTTTATCTGTGCACTGCACTTTCCCAAAAACCGTGTACGTAACAATCTAACAGTCAGCTGAAGAGGGCTCTCTTTTGTTATCTCACGGTGGCCATCCTTGCTCAAGTTGGCGACACAGTAGAGATCAAAATTTCAGACTGTTTTTTTCCTTTCAGTGGCCTTCATGGCATATTAGCTGTAGATTTAGGACTCATCTAGGAAGGAAATAAGGAAGTGTGGACCCAGTGTGTAACTAAAGTGATCAAAGTTAGATAAAAGTTTTTGTTGCTATAAAATAATAGACATCTAAAAATTACATTCCTGATGATCAAGAACTGTAGAAGCCGTCTTAATTGGAGCGGCTGGCAGATCTGCAGCGTGGATGTTACCAATTCCACACCTGCTCCGTTTGATTTCGTCCCGCTGTTTCTTCATCTCGTCCTCAGTCTGTTAACCGTAGTGGATTTCTTAGCCATAGCATTGTCCTCAGCAGTCAACCGGAGATTCTCGATTGGGTTTAGTTCAGGATTCAGGGTTTGCCATTTCATTATTTCAGGCTTAACAGCTGCAAGGAAGTGCTTTCCCGGTTCTGCAGAGTGATTACGGAGCATTGTCTTGCATAAATATTGTTGGCTGATTAGACGCTGATGTCAGGGAGGGAATAATCTGTGTTGGAGGAGCTTCATCGGGACATTAGCATTCACCTTGCTGAGGGGATGTGTAAGAGGCTCAAACTTTGCAGCAGAAAACATCCACCAAACCATTAACCTCCCTCCTCCAAACTTAACTGGCTTCTTCACACTGCTGTGGGTGCATTTGTTTTCCAGTTTTAGTGCAGAACATGATGCTTGCTGTGTGAACTTATTATTATACCAGTTCCTCTGTGTCCACGTGATCTGTTCCTCTGCAGATTTCAGTATACGCTTTTGATTTCTCCTGTTTCACGATTGGTTTGGTCCCTGCGGGCTTTCAGTCTGATTTCTGTATACCGAGAAAGGACCTTACACCTTTTCAGCCGAGAATCGGCATCAGTGTTGAATCAAATCTGTACTGAGACTTTTCTCCTCTTCTCCTTCGGCTTGTATAGACGGCCAGCATTTTAGAGGTAAACTGTTTGAATATTCTAGCAGTCAGTGCTCTTTGAACAACCGGCTCCTCTAATACATTCAGCCATCAACCACAGCCATCAACAACCAGCAGCTCCCCATCTTTCAAAATGATTGTTCTCTATTTTTATGGGGTCTGTCAGATCCCAAAGCGTTCTCTAGTTTTGATCACGGTTCCTTCAGAAATTCTCGTTAAAGTTTTTTTGCAGTTTTGTTGTACAGTATTTTCAGCGTTTTCAAATTCGACACTATGCCTCAATGACATCTTTTTATTAGTGTTAGGGTAACTTTAAATTTGAATTGTTACAGCCTTGACTTTATTCTCTAATTTTGGTCTCTACTGTACAATAGTGCCATTTTTCTGGGTGTGCTTAGTTCGTATTGAGTCGATTTCTCTTAACTCTCATTTTGAGTGTTTTATACAGCCTTTTAACCAGGCTGCAGCCAGTCTGTGTGATGGGTAGAGCACAGACTAACTGGGTAATATTTA
The DNA here is from genome assembly GCF_018398535.1 of Haplochromis burtoni. Classification (NCBI taxonomy): domain Eukaryota; kingdom Metazoa; phylum Chordata; class Actinopteri; order Cichliformes; family Cichlidae; genus Haplochromis; species Haplochromis burtoni. The sequence continues at coordinate 164,420 of NW_024582615.1, read as the reverse complement.
GATTGGAAATCAGATTAATGTTCAAAAAGCGAGAGACAGATTAAATCCTACTGAGATGAAACATTTCAGCGTGCTTAGTTTTTTGCATCCAGTCTGACGGTAAATACACTTTGAAATTCTTAGTGCTGTGCAAACGTTTCAAGCAAGTAAAGTGAGGATAGTTTGCAGTTATCAGCTGTTAACGTTTTACAGATTGTGAAGTAGGGCGAAACCTAAATCAAATCAGTGCTTTGCCTTTTAAATCAGCACCAGTTCATGTCGGTACACTTGCACAAAGTTCTTTTAAGTCATTTGGAAGGCAGGTTGTTCCAGGAATCCCAACAGTTCTCATGTGGATTTCCTCTGCCTGTGTCTTCTGTCTCTTCATGTAATCCCAGACTCACTCCATGATGTAGAGATCAGAGTTCTGTGGGTGTTACACCATCTGTTACAGGACTTCTTGTTCTTGTTGTGGCTGAAGTTAGTTTTTCATGACTGGCTGTTGCGAGGCATCTTCATGCTGTATGATGAATCTGGGCTTTCCTGTATATGGTGTCTGATAAATGGGACTAAACATCAGAAACTTCTGCACAGTACTATTTATTACTTTGTTATAGATTTACTCCTTAACGCCTTATGCAGAGTATAAAAATGGCATTTATTTAAACAGTAATGTATAATAGTAGAGTAAGTTATATAGTTATGACATAGGCAGATCTCTTCTTCAGGGTTTTTCAGCCTTTGCTGCAGTCTACATTATTTTCATACTAATAATATTGCAGTGCACACACAGGCACACGCACACACAATCATGTTTTCATATCAATGTGGGGACAACTAATTGACATAATGCTTTCTGTAACCCTGAAACTAAAAACCACATTTTGAATCACAAAAATACCTTCAAACTCGTGGGAACGTGGATTTTGTTCCCATAAGGGCTGTTGGTCCTCACATGTATAGTAAACTTCCAATTTTTGGTCTCCACAAAGATATGTAAACTAGTACAGGCACACACACACACACACACACACACACACACACACACAGAGGACTTAAAGGCAGCGTGTCACTGCACTCCACACAGCATTAGTACGCACAATGAAAAGTTAGACTAGAGAGGCTCCCAGTGGTCTCTTTGCATGTTCACAAATGCAAGAACTTTTGGTTCAGGCATGAGCTCCATTTAGCCTCCCAATACACAAGCTAAACCTGACAAAAATGTGTATTTTATTATAACCAGTTGACTGATTACTCATGTCTAGGGCATGTACTATAAAGCATTTGGGGATTCAGGATTAGCCTGATGTTTAAGGCCACAGCAGGTTAAGTTGGAGATAAGAGATCAACTCATGCAGTGAAAAAAATCACCACCTACCATCACCACCCCCAGAAGATCCCTCAGACCTCAGTAGGCACAAAATAACTGTATCTTTAGTTTTAAGAGACTATGTGAAGTCTTTCTCTCTGTGACACCATCAATAAGAAATAGAGTATTAGAAGCAACCTCCTGACCTGCTTTTTTAAGTGCTGGTTGCAAACAACTTTTAAGCCACTCTATTTTTCCATAAGCCTTAAAATACTGATATAATCCTCAGACAGGGCACTTAAGCCTTTTACTTGTTGACCTTGTATAAAATTTGTAAGTCAGCCTCCTTACTGGCATGAGCTGCTGTTTTTTGCCAACTTTTCCGGTTTTACTGACCACGCAAAGCTTTGAAAGCCCACACACTTTCATGTGGGGCTTATCCTACCACGCCGCTGCTGTGTTTAGGCCACAGTGTGAGTTTAATCTTGTTTAATTTCTCTAATAATCAAGTTTATTATTTAATTTTTACAATCAATGCCTCTGCTGACTTGTCTGGTCACATGATGCCAAACTCTGGGATGACTCCCATCCTTGTTGCATAAGGAAAAGATATATCTGGGGTAGGTTGAACTTGCTTTGTGTTGCTTGACGTGTTTACCTGGGACCTGTAAACCTACAAAGTCCAGCACATCCACATCTTGTTGATTTCTGAGTTCTCCTACCCCATCATTACAGCTATTTAAATTAACAGGCTGTTGTCTGATGTAAGAAAGGTTTAGCTACTCTTTCAGCTTCAACCTACGCTTTTAGTTAACAGCGAGCAAAGAAAAAAAGTTGCTTTTGAGTCTATTTCTAACCCATGCTCATCAGAGAAAGACAAACCTGTCTCTGAAACCTCACAAAACTGGAACAGCGAGTTTCTGAGGAATCTTCAGGAATGATGATGCTGTTTTCCTGAGAACCGATTGGTCAGTAGACGGTGATTTTGTGCATGTTGATATCTTACCTGCCGCGGAGCAGGGTAAGCCTGCAGCACAAGTTAATATGCAGATGTGTCCTGGTAAGACAGTGGCAGTGAAAAGCCAGGGTCTAGCTTCATAGTACAGGCTTGTGAGCATTTCACCGCTTCGCTTTCATTTAATTTCGATGGGTCAGGGTTAGCGGGGAATGCAGCATGCCGCTTCGGTTTGATTGCTTTCTGCAGAAGCACCAGCCTGAGGACGTTTGAAATCAAAGATTTACTGTTTTATTAAAGTCGGCTATTTTTGTTTGACATATATTAAAAAAAACATGTATTCATGATTGCCATTCAGTCGTATTCTTTGGCGTTATTTCAGCACCGACACTCTACAGACACACAAATAAAAACTCAAAGCTCTTATCAAAATATATTTTATTCTGCACTTAAGTTTCACTGATCGGACTTAAATGATGACACATGAAAGTGATGCGAGCTGCAGAGAAAAACAAAGAGGCTCGGGGAGCCCATCGCAGGCGCTGCCGGGCTGACTCTGTGGCACAGACCAAATCAGGGGGACCCTGCCCGTGTGACATGTTGGGAGGAATTTCAGTACTTGAATGCTTTGAGTACAGGAAAGTTAAAAACAAAAGGAACAGGTACAAAATATCAGACTTTTAACACTAATGCATGAAAACCGTCAGCCCAGAAGTAGAAATTTATTGTAGAGAAGAAGAAATGAGTTAATTTGCAATTGTACAAACTTTTCTCAGAGGCAGAACTTCTCCTCGAGGCAGGTTTGGGTTTAATTAAACCTCTGAAGTTGCATTCATGGATGCACTTTTTTTGGCCAATTAGGATTTTGGTGGATTTTACCTCGAATGAGTTCTTTGGTTCGGAGGTTTAACTCGAGTATTGAGTTATAGTTGTCTCAGCTTTTATAGGTGTTTTCCAACTGTTACCCAGACGCACAGCAGGTGCCCAACAGCGCAGCCATGTTGGTTTCAATTTAAAATCTGGGAGCTTCTATGCAACAGAGTTGAGAGCTGATCGTGCGTTTCTCTCGTGGCTCATTCGTCAGTGATGTGAAGCGGCACGATTTCACGTGTGCAATAACACGCACACACAAATATAACTCCATACTCGACCGCTGACCTGCGTCTGGAGCGACTCTCTCAAAGAAACATCTGTGTGACTCCCAACTTTATCTGGCTCAATTTAAGAATTACAATCTCGTGTTTAGTGGACTTTCAGGAGACAGCGATTCAGGGACAAAGCTTCCCGAATGGATTCAAGCAAAATAAAATAACTTTTTTTTTAATTAAAACATAGACAAATTTAGTGGTGATTTGCTCCTGGGAAAACGCTCCCCAGGCAAGGTGCCTTCAGAATGACAGCTCAGCTCAGAAAGCTTTTACATTACAGGGTCAACCTTTACTGTTTGCATCAGAGTAACAAAAAAAAATCTTTAAAATTTATTCAACATGGAAATTAACACTGCCAATAAATCAATTCACTTTTTTTTTCTTCAGCTCTACAAAGAAATTACAAAAACTTTAAATTTGTCTTTAAAAGAGTATAAAACGTCTCGTCAGCAGGGACCTTCGGAATAAAATTTAAGCTGAATTTTTGGTGCATAAAACCAAGAATGACGATGAGAGGGCAGATGAGCAAAAAATACACTAAAGATGCAGCGTCATGTTTTACTTTTAATTCACCAAAACTGTCACGCTGTGACTTTTAGCCATTTGTTTGTGTCTGGTTTGTTTGTCCTTTGGTGCCTCTAATAAGTTCCTAACGCACTCGAGTGCATTCTGATCCGCGCAGACAGCTCGTCCCTGGTCTTCTTCTTGTAAAGGGTCGCTCTGAGCGGCCCTCCGCTGCCTGCCGGGGAAATCTGAGTGACCATATTTAAAAAACTGTTTAAAAAAACCCTAAAGTTTCAATTATAAAAATATTTTAGGGACTTTTATGAAGTTACTGTTTGAATTCAACCAAGACAGCAAAGCCAAATAATTACTGTTTTCAGAACCAAGCTTGGAAAGCCACAACTGACCTCGCTCACCAGGTAGCATGATCAGATCGAGGCGGTATCCAAAGCTACTCCCTACCACAGACTTTCTGCCAGTTTCTTATCCTGAAATTTCTACTTCACGTAGTCCACCTAGCAGTGGAATTATACACACCGTGCACAAATGCCGGCAACAGCACTGGTCACTTGCGGATTTTCAAAAGTCTCATTTAAATTTAATGTGAAAAGGGCCCGTGGTATGCGCACACTTCCTGTTAACAGTCAGACTGATCGGTGTTTGAAAACGGCCTGTTTACATCAGCATCACTGGTACCAGAATAAAACTAGCTGAAACAAGTAGCTGCACAGCTAAACTTGCACACAATCTAACTTTAATTCTTCAAGCTAATGAAAATGGAAACTTTTCCATTCTGGGATCATCTTCCACGTTTAACTGTGTAACACTTTACTCTGTTTTCTTTGGCTCGGCCCTCTGCAGGTTTTTTTCTTGCCTCCGGCAGCACGGACACTGAAACGTGATGCTGAATTTTCTCACTCTTTCAGTCTCAGACAGCTGAAGTTGAATCCAATTAGAGATGTTTGCAGTCTTAAAATTGCCAAATGACACCTCGATAACTGTGTGTTTGAGTTGGAAATTCCTGTTGCTGTTAAGTTTCAAAAAACTGAAGGCAACAGAAAGTTTTGATCAGCGGGGTAAAAGAATCTTGACCCGTTTTAAAGCGTGTTATCAATGCCATGTGCCTGCATGGAGGCACAGAGGGAGAACTAGAGTGTGTCTATGTATTAAGAACTGCATTTAACCATGAGGCCTACTCCCAGCTGCAAGTGGAAATCGCTGAAACACATGAAGAAGAAAAAGCCTTCGCTTTGCTGCACTGTTTGGAAATCGTGGCGAGGACGCTGCTCTTCGTAACGGTTGGGTGTGCGTGTTTGTGTGTTCGAGTGTGTCTGTTTTGTGTGTCTGTCGTCCTCCTAAACCTGTAAATCCTCACCAAGCCCCCCTCCCGCCCCCCGAAGATAGAAAATATAAAAACATTGAAACGAGAGTTCTGAAATTTAAAAAAAACTAAGTGCCATCCTATTTTTGTGGTGGAGATATGTCCGCACGATGAGATCCGACTAGTAACAAAGATCAACACTTTTTTCATACTTTTCATTTTGATGACGATGAGCATGGTTTAAAGATCGAAAAAAGCAAAACGGCTTCCAAATTTTGGTACATATACGGATCTGTAACTTCTTTTTTTTTCTTTCTTTTTTTTTTTTGTCTATCAGTTTTGTTTTTTGTTGTTTTTTTTGTTGTTTTTGTTTTGTTTTTTTCTTTTTTCGCCGTGTCCCTCCTGCATCTCTTTAAGAGTCTGCGCAGACAGAGAGGGCCGCTTCCATCAGCACGTTTATCCATCTGTGTCTGTCCGTCTGTCTGTTCACCCCTGTGTCTGGACCTGCTGTGTCGGGTGCTTGCTTCCTGTTCCTGTTCCCTGCTTCCTGTTTGTCGGTGGGCGGGGCCGAAGTCGTAAGCGTGAGCAGTACGCAGGGCAGGGCAGGCAGGGACAGTCATTTGGCTATGTACACATTCATGGTCGGTCCATGGCTTCCAACAAACGGCAGCACTATTTCCGAAGGTCTAATACACACACCTGGAACAGAGCAGAGGTCCATCCGTTAGACTGAATCGATCACAAAAAATCATTAAAAAACAGTCGTGTGTGGACTTACAGATCCGTCTGATGCGCTGGCTCCCACTTTATCCCCCGCTGCATTCCAGCAAACCTCAAAGATTCCCCCTGTCCCTCTGTAACTGTGGACTAAAGCTCCCGTCTGCAGGCACAGTGCAAACAAGCATTATTTTAATCTAACTACTTGTTTTATTTCAGACCTTCGAACAGTACATACACCGTCCTCCTCCTACCTGTGTATTCCAGATGTGCACGCATTTGTCAAAGGAGCCGCTAGCCAGATGGCGACCATCAGGGCTGAAAGCCACGCTGTAGACGGGCTCCTGGTGTTTGGTCAGCGTGTGAATACAGATGCCTCTATCCACGTCCCAAAGACGGACGGTGGAATCAAATGATGCGCTGTGGAAGGAGGGGCAGGTTCATAAATATCTCACATTGAGGGGAAAATGTGAACTGCGGCTTTCACTTTGGCAGAAACTGTAACACGTTTCACTCTCCTGTGTTAATTTAAAACCTGAGTGCTTTGTAAAACTTGGAGTTGATTTAGCTCGGAAACAACACAGTTCCATATGGACAAGCTAATGCTGAGTCAAACATATGTTTATTATTAGCTAGTTAGCTCATTAGCTAGTTGCACAGCAGATGATTCTACACTGATGACGGATGTGAGGCAGTTCAAGTGTAGAGAATAAAGCACTAGTAAAGACTAGAGAAGCGTTATATAAACACCAGCCCATTTTAATTTGAATGTGTATACTTTTAGCTTTCTAAACTGAGTGTCAGAGGTGTTGCTCAGTCAGCAGCGACATGTAGATAAACCAGACAGTATTAAAAAGGCCGTGCACACAATGGATCAGCTGCCACAGGCAATAGCAGGCTGTTCAACACACCATCATTTCCATTTAAATCAATGTTTAAAATCAAGTCTTGTCAGAGCTGAAGTGTCCTGATGTGTCCTTAATTACTTCTTGGGTTTCTAACACACACACACACACACACACCTGGCTAGCATGAGGTTAGCGCTGGGATTGTTTGTTCCAGGGCCAGTGGGACTCCATTTGATGGTGTAGATTTCTTTGCTGTGTGCCTGCAGGTCGTGGACACAGGCGTCCTGCTTCATACTCCAGATCTGAAGAGAAGCAAAATCCCAAAGAAAGTTAAAAGCTTTCTATTTTAGTTGAACTAATAATTAAAATTTAACCATTGCATTCAAGAAGCCTACAGAACGTCTTAATGGTTAGAAAGTTACTGTAATGCCTGAATGCTGATTTATAGCTCAGCTGTTTCCTAAATGTTTTAATCTCTTGTCATCATCAAGTTCTTCATTTGGAAGTGAGGAGCTGCAGCGATGCGACTCACCTTCAGCGTCATATCATCTGAGCAGGAGGCTAGGAGGTTTCCTGTGGGATCCCACTTGATTGCATTTACTTCATTCTGGAAGCAGAGAGGAGACGAAGGTTAGCTAAAGCATTATATATGTGAGCGGTGTGTTTTGCTTTGGGAAGATGCACATGAACACAAATCTACTCACTGTGTGTCCCTGGAATGTTTTAATGGGTCGGTCCTGCCCCAGTTTACAGACGTGGATGCACATGTCTGTACTACAGGAGGCGAACGTGTTGTTACTCTGCCAGTCCACGTCAAGTGCCGGAGCTGTGGGCGGATGGAGAGAGGAATATTAGACAGGAACAAAAAATTTTTTTTAGTTTTGTTGTGTGTCTCGTCTGTTTACCTGAGTGGAAAGGAAACTGTTGTTTGGCTTCTCCTGTATGGGCATCCCATATGATTGTTGTCTGTCAGGAGACATGTACACTTAGTGTGAGTGCAGTAAAATATTACCTCACCAGACAATAACAAACTATTCTTAAAGTTATTTCTCGTTGGAGCTGATTTACAGGTTTACCTTGTCTACGCCTGCGCTCAGGATAAAATTGCCTTTTTTGTTCCACTTAAGGGCAAAGATGGGACCTTTGTGCTGGCCGAGAGTACTGGCCAGGTTACCTGTGGAGCACAACAAGAGAACAACACGTGTCAGCTTTAAATGCAAAAAAGGATTTAAAGGCCTGAAAAGAAATACAGTGCAGGGGAAAAAAATAACTGCATTCTGTAAACCTGCCTCTAGATGGAAGCATTGTTCAAGGATGAACTAAAGCATGTGGCAAACTATTCACGTCACAATTCCCAAAGCATTCCAGCGATTACACCACATTAATAAGTGTGAATGTAACATCAATTAAAGCCATCTCACCATCTTTTGTCCATATTCTGGCAAAGCCGTCATAAGAGCCCGTCGCTAACAGTGTGCCCTCGCTCTGCCAGAGAGAGAGAGAGATGTTTCCATATAAATGAGAGCCTGATTTCGACACATTTACTGACCCAAGTCCTGTTCTTCAGTTACAGTATGTGTCCAAATATTTCAGATCGAATGAGCGTCAGCTGGTGTTATAGCAGAGGTCTGTTTTCTCCATCAGCGTGGATGCTTTCCAGGAAATTTCCGACTCTGCCTTTGGCTCTGGTTTATGTCCCAGAGGCTGGACTGAAGGAAGAATGCATCGTCTGATAACTCCAACGGTTAAAATACTCAGCACACGCTGACAATTCAGTACTTTGCTCTTTATATCTACCTAAATGTTGTCATTTTATAAGATGGTTTAAAAAACCTGTTTAGTACCTTCTTTGGAAATGCTTTAATAGGCCTCGAGGATTTCAACACCCTCGCCACAGTCTCAATATGGTGACTGATCTGGCTAGTAAGACTTCCTGGATTTTGTGACTGCTTAAAGTTTTGGTTGATAGAGTGGGTGTGGGCATGCTGTCTTGCTGGAGCATGGAGGCCAGGCCAAAGTGACTGGAGAAACATGCGCACATTAAAAAAACCTGAGTTTACTCTGTAAAGTTCGGTCAGCTGCTGCCATCCTCTGCGATCACAAATAAAGACACATGGGGCAGTTCCGGAAGCACCAACACAGGCCTCCATGTTTTACTGATACTTCCTTTCTTTAAGTTCTGATTGAGCAGTCACTACAGAACAACCATATCCCACCTGAAGCTAATGCACTGCCATGGCAACATGCTGCTTTTGCCAGAGTCGACTGATGCAACGTAATAAAAATGCACTGGCGTGTCCTGGTTGAACAATAGCACTGACAGGCAGCTGACGATGCTTAGGTTTCATCTATGATGCTGATTGGCTAATCCCACTGCTCTCATTAAATGGCTGGGATTGTGACTGCATTACATATTACCTGATAAAGAGGCGAGGCTTAAATGCTCGACCCGAGGCAAATGCTCATAGGCAGAAACGTTCAAAAAACATGAGTGAATGAACCATCCATCTACTGCCACACAACAGTGGTGACAATCAGCCTATTTCGTAAAGGAGCAAAATGCACAGCAGGAGCCTTAAATTAAAGTTGATAGTGGATTCTTTTTCTTTCACATATCTTTTTATATCTTATCTAACATCAAACGTTATTACTACCACACTCTTGGAGGGCACTGCTGACAGGACTGTGCGTGGGGTGCAGCCTGTGCTTAGCCTGTTTTTGTTTTAGGATGCATATCTCGTGCTGAGGTGTTCACAACAATAAGCGTTAGCAACAAAAGTGTGTCTCTGATTCTTCAAAAAGGGGTTTAAAAATGACACCAAACTACCAGAATCCTTTTAGAAAACACATCAAGCAGCCCTTTGAAATTCGAAAATATCCCACAAACTTCTCAAGGTTACAGATTGTGACTTAATCCACACGAGCAGGGTGATTCGTGTTACATTTGGTGTGTTTGTGTGCCTGTGTGTACTCACATTCCAGTCTAGTGAGGTGACGTCTTTGTTGCTGGGGACATCTTGTCCTCCCTCTCGTATGCAATGCCTCAGGACCAGCTGTGTGGAGCTGCTTGTACTGTTCTCACTCAGGTTCCAAATACGAGCCGTCGAATCGCCAGACCTGAGACACACACACACACACACACGCACACACACACACACACACACACACACACACACACACACACACACATCAGACTGCCATCTGAAAAAGTAACCTACAACATTATAGCACATCCTTACATATCATTTGTACAAAGCAAAGATCTCTGTAATAAATCTGAAGCATCACTTTATTGCTCATGTATGGGCAGAACATCTGCGTTAAGTGTTGATGTGATCTTGACTGAAATTAAAATAGGGTTGTGCTGCACTTTCATGTAATACCAAGTTGTACCACCAGATGGTGCACTGAGACAACCAGGCAAGTCCTAAGACTACATTCAGGTCAAACTGGCACTAAGCATTAATTCATGTTTAGTCTCTTTTTTCAGCTTGTTTGCTTCATGACTTGAACATTAACGTGGTACAAAAGTGGAAGCAAGGCTCACCCTGATGCCAGCAGATCGCTGACTGGGTTCCAGGCACAAATAAAGACTTCTGACTCATGGCCCCTCAAGACCATGGCTTTGTTCTGAGGGATCTCTACATCGCCGTCCACTTCCATCAGGTCAGCATGATTATCTGAACACAGAGTTGATGGAACAGGCATGAAAAACCACAAAATTCAATGAGTGAATACATAAAAAATGTAATAATATTCCATCATTTTAATTGATAACATAAATACAAGTCTCTGTTAAAAGAATTCCCCAATCCCAAAAATCATACGAATCATTTCGCTCACTTGCTAAGGCATGGGCTCCATTCTCCTCCCCATTGGCAGTATTCTCTCCGTTCTTGGCATTGCCAGCGATAGTGCCCCCAGTGGTCGACGCTGGCGCTGAAGCTGCAGCCTGCTGCTGGGCCATTTTGTCCCGGTAAGCCTGCTGCCTCGTCTGAACGACGTCCGGCATCACCGCATCGATCAGGGACAGGGACTCAATGGGCCGGCCGTCAAATAGCGTGCCGTCCTGCGGAGCCAGAGAAGAAATCGGGTTGGAGCGGAAACACAGAGGAAGACAAGAAGCTGGTGAAAGAAGCAGACAGGCTTCTGTCTATATTACATTTACAGATTCCCTTTGATATCAGATTAATATGGGAATGACATCCTAATAATCCGTTTAAGAAAGACTTGAATTATTATCTGATGTTAAAGGGTCTTTGTTTGTGTCCCACCTCATTTATGCTGACTTCAGCCTCCACGTACTGCAGGCCCTTCTGGATGATGCTGATCAGGGCAGCAGGGGGAACCAGAGCACCATTGATGTTGGACTGGCTAATGTGGCTCTCTATGCCAAAGGTAAATGCTGAGTGGGAGAACCCTAAAAAGGAGAAGAAAAGAATATTAGTAAATAATACTCCCTTCGATTTCAACACAGTGAAGAACTACAAGTTGTGGCGGTTTTTTCAGTCTTAATTGCCTTTTAACACTTTTTCTTATAAAAGTCAACCCTTTTTTCCTTAAGTTTTTGTGGTGATGAAAGTTACTGACCCTCCGCAGAGTCGACGTATTAATGAAGAAAATGCTCGACCTCTGACTTGTTAGTAACATGTTTGTGAAGTCGTTGCTGTTGGAGAACAAGAACTGCTGCGTCACAACCGCATGCCCCCCTGACCTCTGTCAATCTGCAGGTAACATCTAGACCTAAATAGTGGACTGACCTACTGCTGAGATGCTGCGTTCACGGGAACTGGTCAGACATACAAGGCTTTGTTTATGGCTGCCACTGACATGTAGGCATAAAAGTGCTTTTGTACAAACATGGCGACGTTTAAAAGGTATCCCATAAACAAATGGAATGATCTAATCCAGACATCTCCGTCTTTCTGTTCTGATGTACATCCTCTCATTAGGAAATAAACGGTAATAGAAATGTTAATATTGACCATTTATGTTTGAGTAAATTTTAGCTACCCGTGTGTGGAGAAACAGGACAAAAGCTTTGACTGAAGTTAAATCTCATAACCATCAGCTCTCTTGTAATGATGATTTATCTTCATTCATTGTTGGACTATAAATACAGAACAAGAAGTTTTGGCTCAGGGTATCAGTTATCCATATATCTGCTGGCTGCAACGCTGGCCCCCAAGGCAAAATCTGAGAACACAAATCCAGAAATACTTGCCAACTAATTTCATCACCGCCCATATTTGCTTAAATGTAAGAAGCTGTGGATATTTTTCTGTTATCATGTGATTATTGTTAAGCTCATCCTTCATTTGGACAGCTGGTCACCCTTTTAATTTTAGAGCTGGTCGAATTACTTCTCCTTCTCTTAATAATATTTCTCAAAACCTCTGATTCATTAGTTGTAGATCCACAGCTGAGACGACTCTCATCTGTGTACACAACGAGTCTGATCTCAACAGGTCCCACTCTTTGCAGCCAAAGTTTTCCTCATCACTCGGCAGCAGAGCAGTTTTGTTTAAGTCTGCCTTTGTCTACATCCTCAAAGTGTTGCCTTCCAACAGATCGACTCCAGTTCAAATATATCTGATCAACCATCTAAATGATCATCCTTATGATGGTCCATAACTAATCTGTCATTTCTGCTGTGATGTCTGCAAAATGGTTATTCCAGATAACTTCTGCCTTTACTTCAAGTCAGGACCAAACTTATATAAAACGAAATGCAAATGGCTCTTAATGATCTTACTATCTACCACATTGCCAATTAACACTAAGGCAGCATTAAGGGTTAAAACCAGTCCAAATTATTTCCGCACCAATTGAATGATGAGTGCCTGTTTTCCCCGGTGTTAAAGTTCAACGTCCAGGCATTCAAAAAAAGAGGATTTAGAAGAGGTGGAAGTTAGCGGTAAGTTAGCTAGCCGTTTAACATCTAGAGCTACATACCAGGTACTACGTACCTGAGTGACTAAATACCAGCAGAGTTTGGGCGGTGGGCGAAGTTGGGCTAGTTGACCTGGTGGCTAGCTAGTGCTGTGGTTAGACCCATATAAACACACTGGCACAAGGAAGACACTGCATGAAGGTTAAATTGTTCTCAATAACGGGCAGAGACAAACACCATCATAGAACAGGAAGAAGATATACACAGATTAAACTTGAACCAACAGCACATCTGGTCCGTCTGCAGCACGAGGTCATTAGCATGTTGCTATATAGTTTGGTTTAGTTGCTATTTAGAAAAGACAAAAATTGCAAAGTGACACTATTCAGTTAGTGTGTATTTGGTGTTTGGGACACCAAACTGGGGGCTCATCTTATAGACTTGCTGCACATAAGCAGTAAAAACAAACTGTAGTGGCGCAGAATGTGAGGTGACCATTTTGTCTTTTTTTGACAGACAAAAGCTGCACATTAAAAACTGTGATCGATACATTGCTTAACAAGCTAAGGGCCTCCTTAACCTTCACCGCTTTTCTCCTGGTTTCTCCTTGTTTCCCTAAATCCATACAACACAGGTGGTAGGCATGATGTTATTTCGACCCATCTGATTAAACGATGGACAGACACCGGTCCGGCTGTATGATTCATTCTGACTGTGTGATGACGTCTGTCTAAAACACTGCAGACAGCCTGTGCTGTTTGTCCTCTTTTAAGCACTCTTGTTTACAATGGCGTCATTATATTCTGCTTTTAAACAACAAGCAGCACCACACTGACCGTGTTGTGTATACAAAGTGACAAAGATGACCCAACAACCTGACAGGCAGCTCAGGCATCTGCTGACTACCCTACCGCCTATAGTACGACAAGGAAAAAAAGAAACTGATTTCTCGTCTTATAAATGTAATGAAAACAGATCCTGAAAAAAAGGATTAAATTAAACCCAAACAAATAAATGATTATATATCTTCGAAGAGACGATTTTTAGAAATATCACAAACTGTCTTCTTGCTCAATTTGTGTTTAATTCAGTCCCTTCTTTAAAAAAAACAACAAAAAAACATGATAAATTGTTGATGATAATTACTTTTTTATAACAAACTTTTAAAGAGTACTGTTGATTCATACAGCTCATTTTAATCATCATTAGTGAATAAAAACACACATTTGTTGTGATGAAAACTAAGTCTGTTAATGAAAACTATAATGAGCCATGTTGGTAGAAAAGCAAAGAACTATTACAAAAACGATAAAGCTTTTCATGAAGAGGAGAAGAACTGGAGCTGGATACCTGACTCCTGTAGGTATCTGTAGACCAGGAAGTTGACCTCATCACTGCTAATGCTCATCTTTACTCCTGTTACACCATGAGGTCAGCACACACACACCTAGCCTGGAAAACAGAGAGAGGTTCATCAGTGAAGGGGAAATCTCACCAGTTATTTAAGCTCAAACACAAAGTCAGTTTACAGCTGATGTTACTGTGAAAAAGGAAATTACTGCAGAGCTTGCGCATGTACAGAGCTTTAAACTGGACCTCCTCGATCACGCTTAATCACGTCACTGGTAGCAAAGTACATAGCCTACAGCTGCCTCAGTGCACAACATGATCACATGACCCTCGTCTTGCAGGGCCTCAGATAAAACAAAGTAAGAAAGAAAGTTTAGCACCAGCAATTTGATTACATTTTAAAAAACAACAATCACATTGAGGCACTGATTCATGTATTTACTGAGAAATACAATAGAATAGAATAATCCTTTAATTGTCCCACAAGGGGAAATTTGGTTGTAACAGCAGCCAAAAAGACACATATACAAACAAACAGTACACGGAACAGAAACATACACAATTTTTTTCACATATTTACATTAAGGACAGTGGTTACTATATACAGAGAGTACTGTACAGTTATTAAATTAAATTAAAATAACTACAGGTAAGAGGCAGAAAGCGTGTCTACATGCCTGTGAGTCAAGACATCTGATGGAGTGTCATTGTTTTACTGTTTGTCTGCATTTTAGTCACTCTGGTCGTGCTATGCTCATGAGCACTCTAAGTGGCTTTTACTGTTTAATATTTTATCTGATTATGTCAATGTTTGATCATTTATGTGCTTCTGACTTTGCTCTGTGCTTAGATCCCTCTGCGTTTACGTTTCTTGTTTGTGCCATCAGCCTGCCAGGGATGAAGAGTAGCCTGTATGGCTAAATGTATGGCACACTGACATCATTAATTAAAACAAGCACAAAATTGACTAAAATAAAATAAAGGCTGCAGCTTATATCTTAACAACAGGCAGATTAAACACATGCTATTGCATTGGTGCTAACTAAAGCTGGACCAGCAGTCTGTTTAGTTTACATCAGTTGACGTCTTTATTTTTTCGATGTGATCCAGACCATGCTGGCTGTACGTTAATATGTGTTACAATTACTTCTCAGTTGGTGTTTTATTCACAGTGTGCCCACACCCCAAGCTGCTCTGTTCCCTCTGACCACATATTTAACATCTGATGCAGTCATCTGGGCACCGGCCCACTACAAACTACTCGACTGAAAAACACGAGCGGGAAGGAAATCAGCAGGACAGAAACACTTCTGCTGGTAGGACTCCTTTCGTGTGTGCGCCCAAGCACATGTCACATGATTTGACGTTGCCTTTGTGTGTGAACTAATATGGCTGGGAACCGCAAGTTTAACAACTGCGGGGTTAACAAGTGCAGAGAGCCGATTCCAAACAAGGACCAGTTCAAAGCCTGTTTCCCCCAGAGAGTAATCAGGCCTGGAGCTCCTCGCCTGCAGCACCCCCACCCGCCTCCCAGCAGGAGTCTCTCTGTGCATTTAATGGTAGTTAAGTGATTGAAACTCTCCTGGGTACTGTGGACACATTTCTTTTCAGAGGATTTTAACCTTGCGTCATCTGGAACAGCTCAACATCTCCGTACACTGAGCAGTGGTCTTAGCATTGCTGGATGCTGAGCTGAGGGAGGGGGGAGAAGTTTCCATTAATGACAACCTGATAAACCGGTCGCAGCGACGAAAAATAAGACACAATTACACACTACAACTGTGAAACATCAGTATTGTAGTAGAGTAGAGCAGATCCCAAAAAATTCAATTACTCATGGATTTCTTCCTTGAGCAGATATTCTGTTTTTCATTCTGCTGTTCTGATAAAGATCTAACGACAGAAAAGGACATTTAAAAATGACAATGTGATGCCACTACCTTTTTGTTGTTGTTTGTTTTATTTCTATCCAAACACCATTTTCTTAACTGCTTATCCAATTCATATCCCCAGCTATTACCGAGTGAGAGGCTAGATGCACCAACACAAAATTGTCAGTTGGACGTTAGTCAGGTTAACCAAATGAGCACGTTATTGGACTGTGAGAAGAACCAGGAAGGAACCACAGAGCCAACATTAAACTCCACACATACAGTTAGGGGTGGGCGGTATAAACTGTATTTGGTAGAAACGATATGAACAGCTTCGCCTGTTTTGGTCAAAAGCATTGCAGCGGCTGCAAACAATATCATCTGCAAATTATGCGGCGACAGTAATAGCAAAGAGACGAAGCACGTTTTGGAATATGAGGAAAGCCAAAAACTGCACTTCCTCCACTTCCATACCATTGATTTATTAATGTTGAATTCTCTCGCAGCTGCTCTATTCCCATGTTGTTGCAGTGTATTAATGACTAACCTTCTATAGTGGATGAATTATCTCAGTTGTTCTCCTGACTGAAGTTTGGTCCGTTTACAGCATCCTGCCATGTGATTACATTTGTCCCTAACCATCAGGAACACTCACTTTAACTTTTATTGAGTAGTAAAAAAGTTAGCGCTCATCCTCCAGCTTCACTGTGTTTGTTATGCTAACATAGTTGTGTCGCTAGCGATCATGTAGCACATCATTAAATACCAGCTAGCCCAACTTCAGTAACCCTAAAAGTCACTGCTGTTTAGTTTTCTGTCTTCATTTATGTTGGAAGTGATAGCAGAGCTGACCTGATTTTATATCTCCTAATTTTTAATGAGATCACAAAATTGATGAGATTGCAACAGCAGCCACAAGCACTGATAATCTTCCATTTTATTTATTGGGAACAGCAGGACGATATTGGACTATGTGAATTTTTTGTTTTTGTTCAGTTCCCCCCCTTCTCAAAAACGAGCTGAGTAACGTGTACTTCAACAACCTTCTGGATATGTGGCCAGTACTGGCTGCCAGGTGCAAGTCCTCACTCTCCTGCAGCAAATCCACTTCTCTCTCTGTCTGAACTGTTCACTGTGTGACAGTGAGTACCTGTAAATGAGCAGTCTGCACATGTGCAATGTTAAACCGAGGCTGTGCACTGTGTGAGAGGAAAATAAGACATTCTGTCACATGTAAATGCAGCTGACTAACAGCTCTACCCTTCAACATGTGTGTGGTGAGTCTGTCAGGCAGCGTTGTGGTTCCAAAACGAGATGCTTGAAAATTTCTGCGGTTATTGAACTAAAAAGTACGCGCCCTTCCCGAGATACACCATTTCACTGACGATTTCTGCTGAAGCTCCACAAAATGGTATTTGAGAATCTGGTGTAACGACAACAACGACAAAGTAAGGCGAGTCAGTTGCATCAGCTTCACTGGAGAACAGGGGTGCCATGGCTGAGCTGTCTGGGGATGTGTTCATAACCCAGGAGACAGCAGATGAAGAAGAGGTGGTGTTGTTCTCTGGCATGTTGGCTCAGCGATACTTATCTGTGCCTGGACCCTCTGTCTCCAAAGAGAGAGGATTGTGTTTTCCACAGAGACAACTGTCAGCAAACAGATTGTTTTGAGGGGGCAGATAAACTCCAGGCAGACAAAATAATGGAAACCATCTCAGAGTTGAGCTTTTCAGCATAATTACAAAAGTAGCAACACTTTGTTGGGGCTGAAATGAGCCGTTCCTGCTGCAGCCCCATGAAACGGCACTACCACAGACACACTGTGTTAAATTAGACCTCTTATTATAATTAAATCATATGCAGCTGTCAGACTGCTTTCACTTCCACTTTACTACAGTGTTATACTGCAAGCTAACTTCTCAAACAAGCCACACCCATGTACTTTGCGGTTGGCCTTCTTGACGTAACGTGTGACAACCAGCCTCTGAAAAATACAACAATGACACAAAAATAAACTGCTCTGTGCAAGATCCTTAAAAAGTAATTTTACTGCTTCCACTACTGATCACATCTCTAGTTACACCACTACACTCAAGCTATTTTGTAATCATGTATCGGAAAGTCGTGGACAAAATACTGGTGGTAAAAAAAAACAAAAAAACCCTGAATATATTATATAATTTGATATGATGTAGCACAATCCAAAAGAACAACCTACAACGGTAGGAAAAAATGAGCAAATTCATGACAGCCTACTCAAGACTGCACTGAAACCGACTCAGCTGGTGATATTTAGGGTTGCGAATTGAATGGATCTGTTTCTCTTTAAAGGATTTTTTTGTGACGTTTGTCAACTCGACTCTGAGTTTAATCATCTTGTGAAGCTCAATTGCTAAATGGAGCCACACAGTGAATCCTTCTTACTTTGTTTCTTTTAAGGACACACGAGCTGTGCACACCCTCGTCTTGGGCTTTAGAGTAATTAAACTGAAGAAATTAAAGTAGTTTACCAGGTCTGTGCATCCTGCAAGAAAGTATTCATTTGTCCAGTAAACTGTTAACAAGCTAGAAAATTATCAAGTGACAAAACAAGGTGGCAAGCCCTCATTCTACCCGACAGCACCTTGCTATATGTCTATTTAGGTAGCTACTTCCATCTCTCTCAGTCTCTCCACCTATTAAAGATACCAGTGCACCATTTTAACTGAGAAAGGATCAATACAAAGCAGCACAGTCAGTCTGTAGCATATTATACAAATAAATCTCACCCAGTGCTAATTTAAAGCAACTGCTTCTTCACTGAAATGCAACTTTGAGGTCAACTGCTTCAGCAGCAGCACACTTTAATTAGGCCTAAATAACTACATCACATTTGTATAGTGACCCAGGAACTAAAAAGTTCTATTTCCATAAGTCATGTAGTTCTAGAGTGGGATACGTGAAAGGCAAAAGCACCTTTGGTTTATTTGACAACTGTAGCTGCCCAACACTGAAAAACTATGATCTTATAAGAGCACAGTATGATTGTTCCAATACATTCCTCAAAAACAGGAAGACGCTCATATCAGCCATCTCCGGACAGAATTGTTGCCTATTTGACAAAAACTAATTGATATACGTTGAATCTACATTATGTGGTATTAAAGCTTACAGTTACTGGTAATGTGTGGTGCTCACATTAAGACTGGAGCTGCAGCCAGGAGCCTCGATCAATAACCATGAAAGCAGAGTATAATTTCAGCCACCTGCTGCTGTGCTTCTTTAACGGGGAACCTGTAGACGGTCCTGTCAGAGATCATTCAGACCTTTTGCTCAAATCCCTCCTGACAGCAGTGCTGTTAGTTTGTAAACAGTGAGCTGTAGTTCTCTCTACCACCACTCCACTGCAGTGGCGCTGTGGAGCCATGAGCGGTAGCCAGGAGCCTCTGTGTTGACAGTGTGGGAGAGTAAAGGGGGGGATGGGAGAGGAGAAGGGAATCTCTGGCTCTACATTTTTTCCCTTCGCCTCTCTCCCTCTGTCTCTCTGTCTCTGTGCTGCCAGTGGCAGACTGGCCTGTACAGTAAATGTTAGATCTGGTTACTGCTCAAGGAGAGAGGGGGAGGGTAGGAGACACACACTCACGCACAATCATACAATCAATAATCCCACCCACCCAACAAACAACAACAACAACAAAAATCAGGACAGGACTATTACTGCTGCATGTGACCTGTGCCATGACCATGAAGTTGCTCCAGAGGAAGCAAGACTGAAATCACACCAACAAGAATAAAGGGGCAGGTGGGCATGTGGGGCTGACCTTCACAATATGAAATCAATATCGCTAATAAATTAGATTTGCTTTGGTTCATCAGCTGACATCCATCCATCCACAAGGCCCCAATCAATAAGAAGGAATTCACTTCAACTGCCTTTTAATCATGTTTTATTTGAGATTGCATCTCCTACATTAAGAAGAAAGCACTTTATTTTAAGATGCTTATCATAAAAAAATGACTTCAATAGTGTAAAATACAACCAAACAGTTACTAAAAAATAACATAAAACCTTTTTATTTTCAACACTAACACAAACAACAAATTTTACTCTCTGGTAACAATGAAGTAGGACTGCAAGTTTTAAGACTGCACTACTGGTGCCCCTTTTCAACACAGTTTGTGTCTATCACAGGATACTGTGCGACACCACACACACTGCAATCCCATGGACTGCAGATAGCAATCTTCACACAAAATTTCCTCTCTGAGCAGTGCAGAACATTTCTAAATACTCAGGTCAATAAACTGCTTGCATCATCACTCAAGTTAAAAGTAATTAAAAAATGTTTTGTTGTGCCACTTACTACTCAGCTGTTTAGTCAAATGAATGACAAATTCCTAGCTGATTGCCCAGACTGATGAATGAAAAGTTTGTGAAAATATTCTACAGAGTAGTAACCGCTCGCAGTCCAAACATTTCACCTCTAAAGAATTGTGGCAACGATGTCCTTTTCAGTTCCACATCCTGAACAAGTGACAGAGAAAGCGTCAAGGTTGTGTTGTTTACCACTGAGCTCATGCGACTGGAAAAATCTACTGGCCTGTTGGTGAGTGTCGAGTTCATCACTGGTTGAAATTTGCTAGATCAGTGGTGGAACACCCACACTATGAAATGATGATGATGCAAAGTGTTGTGTTATTCAGTAAGACCAGAAACTAGCTGTTTAGCCAAAAAAAAGTCATTCGGAAAGTGTTTACAGAGGTGACGCAGCGAGAGCAGAGGATAGTTTTCTGGTAGACTTCATGCAACTGTTCCAGACAAACACCAAGGGGAGAAGGAAGAACTAGCACTAAAACTGAAAAACAAAAACAGAAATTCCCAAATTCTAACTCTGTGTTAAAGCACTGCATGTTTAATAAAATATCCTGTGTTGGCACAGTTACAGCCCTTTCTAAACTTGATGGACAACAACTGCTATGGTACCGAGACATTTCCCCTCTAGAACATTTGTTTCAAAAGCTCACGTATGTATCAATCCAGTCTTTAAGTGATGACGTGACGAATCCTGTTTCCAGGCCCAAAGTAGTCTGTAATATGGCTTTTGTAATCTTAACATGTTTAATGTTTTGTATCTTCTTCTATTTAATTTCAAAAAGCCCCTAAAAAAGGCCTGTGATCACTGTCGGCCTCTCTCGGCTTTTATTACCGCTATTGATTTTAAAGCTCAGTTTTTAAAACCTTAGGATGTAACTACAGCCCAGCCCATGCAGCAGTATATGAATGACTAACCTCGGATTTTGGATGGATTATCTCAGTTGTTCTCCTGGCTGAAGTTTGTTTACTTTTATCGAGTGGAAAAAAGCTAGCGTGTTTATATTATGCTAACATAGCTGTGTCGCTAGCGGTCACGTAGCACATTGTTATATAGCAGCTAGCCAAATTTCAGTAACCCTACAAACGTCACTGCTGTTTAGTTTTCTGTCTCCATTTATGTCGGAAGTGATAACAGAGCTGTACGTCTTAATTTATTTCCAAAATCCCTCAGTCAGGACATGCTATATTTTATTTAAATGGAAGCTAGCGAGCTAACGTCCTGCTAATTTCTAACTCCGTTAAATGTCACAAATTCCGTTTTCATGGATGTCTCGATGTTAAACTTACAACAACTGTCAGTGATGCCACAATGATAGTTTAATTTAGAGACCTGCAGCAGAGTTTGAGCCCAGACAAGGCTAGTGACGTCAGACTTAAAAACCGGATAAGCAGCAATCACTTGGCGCGCAGGCCATACATACAAAACCAATCAAATTTAATACCAAACCAGTGATTCAAGATTAATACACTTGTTAGGTAAATTCACCACACAAATAATGACCATTAAATCAGACTGTAGCACTGACTATTAGCCGCAGTATCTGCAGATATATCAAAAATTCCCCAATGGTTCCCAGCACCATTAGAAGGGAAAAAAAGGAATCGTCGCTTTTCATTACAGTGGTATTACGTGCAGTAAAGTGTGACATTAGTGGTATGGTTACAGCACAGCATTCTGCCACATTGCCTGTCGTTTTCTCCGTATTTTATGAGGATTGGTAGGATATGAACAGCCACAGGCTGTGTGAACAAAAGGAGCCGCTGGCCTTACTGGAACAGTCTGAACACTCTATTTTGCTAAAGTATGTGCCAGAGGAGCCTTTATAAAATGGCAGGTGCATGCAATGAAACTGAACTTCAAACAAACTGCCACTGCACACCTTGTCTCTCCCACTCCGTGACAATAATATACACCATTTAGGTTTGGTGTTCTCTAAAGGTATTTCTGCATCATGCGTAAAGGAGACCCAAGCTGTGATGTCTGCTGCTCTGATTCTACTCTGCACCAGTGCAGATAAAATGGGGCTCATTCCTATTTAAAGCTTCTCTCTCTGTCTCTGAGACCTGACGGTTTGGCTCTATTTTCAGAGCAGCAGAAAGAAAATTCAGGCAGTGGGGGATGGGATGATTTAAAGGAAACCATATTTCAAATCATCTCTCACTGTATAACGTGTCCAATTCTTCTGAAACCAGACAGAGTCACACATGAAAATCTGTTTCTCTCTCCTATTGTGCTGCCACAATGACACACTGAAAGCAAAGGCAAGACAAAGGTTACAGTCAGTCTGGAGCGATTCAGAATACATGCAGAAAACTGCGCCACCAAAAATATTAGCAGCAACAACATCGCAAAAGACGGCGTAGTTATTGATGTTTAAAGGCTCAAACACATTTCCGTGTTTGTATTTTTATTCTGGGGCTAGACTAACACATCTGCAATATTCATAGCTTAAAACCCTTAAAGATAAATAAATAAATAAAACGCATTTCCATCCTCGGTGCAGAACAAACTATTAGTTCTTGGTGCTTTTAGACCACCATCCTGATTTGCCCACTCTGTGCCAGCTTCGGTGGTTAAACAAATAATCTGCTTGTTAAGTGAAGACACATCAACATCAAAGCGTCTCCTGGATGAGGCTCTCTTCTTTTTAAAATCCTGGAGTGCTTAGTTTCTTGAGTTTTTTGTTTGTTTGTTTGTTTGTTTGTTTTTTAGCAAACAAGACTATTCAGCCGTTCTCGGCCTTTACAGTTCTTCATTAGCACTAGTCATGTGTAACATGCTCAAATATGGTTTGAAAAAAACTCCCGATACTCACGAACACTACAGGGCTGCATTGTTAAGAAAAGAATCACACTCCAGCCAACCACAGCTTATATGGCTGCTAGTATTTATTTTTCACTTTCTGGTTACTACTCAATATTAAAGCTCGATTTAGACTTCTGCAGGAAATTTACACCCTAACTTGTGTATTAACCAGAAACTCCTTTTATCCGTACACAGTAAGGCTGCCACGATTACGTCGACTATCAAAATCGTTGTCGAATATTAAAATCGTCGACGCGTCGTTTGAAGCTTTCTAAGATCCCAAAAGACGCAGGAATAAGTAGTAGGATTTAAGAGTGTAATAACGGACTGAAACAGAAGATGGCAGCACTGCATGTACAAGGATGCCAGCTGCCGTTAAACACCAAAGAAGAAGAAACTGTGTCCCAGAATTCATAGCGTGGCCCTGCTCAGTTTCCAACACTGGCGGCAGCTAGTTAGTTTTAATATTACTCTTATTATTCTTTCATGGTCATAAAATAAACATTTAACATATTTTCAGGCGAGAATGTAGCTGTGTAAACCTCAAATGTCTGCTCAGTTTATCAAGACACCACATATTTTCAAAAGCGCTCCGACGTTTTCGGAGACGTCTGTTACCCACCAGCTCGATAGCTAGCCGGGGGCAAGGCTCACTAGAGCCCGTGAGAACGCCGGACTCCCGGCCAATCGTTTTCAAACCCACCGCCGTCTTTCGCTACTCAGGTTAAACGTGATATATGAGTCACTTAGATAACTTAAAACTGCTATTGTTTGGCTTTTTTCAGTATTTTATTTGTTCCTGAGTAAATCCTCAGACAACTGATTATCAGAAGTGTGAGATCCTCGAGAATATACCCCGGTGTCCTGTTATATTTTAGACGGTTAGCAGACGGCTGAGTTTATTAAACTTCACCAAAACAATCTGCAGATTTCATTAAAATTTAATAAACTATCATCTTGTCTTTATTTTTAGTTAGCACATACCTTAAACACTTAAAGCTGTAAGCTAATGATAGTTATATAAGAGCAGATGCTGCTGGTGCAATAAGCTTTATGTTTTACGTTCAAAGGATGCATGATCTGATTAGTCGACTAATCGCAAAAATAATCGGTGACTAGTCGACTATCAAAATAATCGTTTGTGGCAGCCCTACTACACAGCAGCCGTCTATGCCTTTCGCACACACGGCTCTTGCTCTCAGACATGCCTGGGCTTGTGAGCACTAGGTATTGTAAACACATGACGTTGCTTTAGCAATGACATACAAATATGACACTTTCATATCATGTAAAAATGTATATTATCATCATCATGATCATGAACAATATGACATGGCACAGCCCTTATGCTTCTTTGCAAGAGGGACCTTTGTGCCTATGTTGCTGATCATGATCTATGCACATAACTCAACTAGTGGGCCTTGCTAGCACATGCTATATTCATGTTGGCACCATTTGCAGAGATAACCAGCAAAGCTAGCTCATCCACCTCCTCCACGGCTGATGTAATTCCAACTGCCACACTCTCAAATGTCTCTTATGAGGGCAACTCTGGGATTAAAACAATGAAAAGGACACTCCTGCAAGCTGTCACCAGACAGATGAGCACCGCTGACGACAAACCACCACACCGACTCGCAATGACGCTTAGCCCAACGTGTAGGGGTGAATCTGGAAGATCACTCTCCTGCCAAAAACAGCATAGTGAAAATGTAAATGTGGTTCATAGCCTGAGTTTAAGGTGGGTTTAAATTTGCAAACATCTGTGTAGACCTGTGATTTTTTTAATACATAAATATATATATATTTTTCCCCTAAGATGTACTACTTTTGATTCTATGTTTAAACCACAGCTGGGGCATTGGAGGCTTCAGAATCACCAAAAAAAGGACCCTCGTGTGGAAGCAGCTGCACAAAACACAAGAGCACCTTTATGAACGCATTTAACCAAAGACTGCAGGAGCACGAAGAGCCCGGTGCAGCAAGCAGCTCGAACCATGTCCTCAACAGTCTTTGGTTTCCTGAGTTTACTTCAGCTTCCTCGAAATTCCTCTGTGCCCCCCTGCACCAGCATAGAAAGCGAGAGGCTGTTTGCATGGTCTCTAACAACAAGGACGAGAAAATACGTGCCAACCACAGAGAAAGCGGAAATGTTTTTTTAATGAGAAAGAATCTGCAGCTTAAGGAACAAAACTCATCATTTCTCTTACTTATCTGGAAATTCCAGTTCCTACTTTCACTAAAGATTTATTTAAAAAAAAACTACTACCCCCTTTATTTCTATGTTACTAAAGCTCTTCTTTAAGATGCTCACTCACACACAAGAAGGAGTCCCAGCCCCTTCTGCACAGCGAGGAAAGCACCTTATTAATTAACGCTGGTCTCGGACAGATACTAAATACTCCATCAGTATCGGTGCATCCCGAGGTAGTTGTGTATGATGCAATGACAACAGAAATGAATCATAATCTGCTTGTGGATCTCCCCTCCCCCTCTCCTGGGTTACTGGTCGCTTAGAGTGACAGATTGCATTGGCAAGCCCAGCTCAGCCTCACATGGCCAGTGAGAGGTCAGAGAGGCTAGCTGTCTGTCGGTGACAGATGGTAGCATGTAGGCTCTGCCAGCTAGCCTCGCTTGACGGGCAGTTAAACCTGCTATGGGCAGCTCGTGTCCATCTGAATGCATGAGGTCAGTGAGGGCCACTGAATCAGCGGTGGTTATCTCACAGCGAGCTGCCGTGATGACTAAGATTAGAAGACCTCGCCCAAGTCAGAATCCAAATCACATTTTGAGAATCTCTTTAGAAGGTCAGGTCTGATCTACTTATCTGGAACCAGTCCTGGTTACAGCCTGCTTTGCAATACCCATAATCATGTTGGACACGGGACTGGATGAATGCTAATGGGAGCATTTGGGTTCTACTGTCGGATATTTACCTGATGGTGGGCATTACTTTACTGATATACCATGAAAACATTCAGTTCCTCATATAAAGCGATCCCCATTCAGTTCCTCGTAATCAGTTAGCAAATATATCATATTGGTGTTTTGGGAGTTTTTTCAGGTTTTACACTGGAGCTGCCCTTCTTTGCACACACAATGACACCTGACATCACATATTAAGCCTTTTGTTTTCTGTTGTTTTTAATGGATTTACTATAGTAAGCCATTAATCCACATACCCTAAGAAGCAGGCAGGCATCTATTTCCAGTAACATACTGTGAGATCAGAGGTACTGACTCTAACAAACAAGTTGAGTCTATTTACTGACAGGTGAGGTTAACAGGTGACCACAGGTCAGGTGTGAAATCTTGGGTTAGAACATGATGTAACGACAAAGAGTCCCCATTACATGTATAAGCAACCAAGTATAACTCATTGATCTGTAAATGCAAAATAGTGAATACAGGGAAAACAAATGTGGCTTATTCTAAACACTGTTAGCAGAATTCAAACTCTCTAACCTGGGTTATATTAGGGTGATTTGTTTTTCACATTGCCTGAACTGAACTGATAAAACCTGCTTGTATCAGAGAGACTTACTTTGAAAGCAAAGGAAGGCTACATCTGTAAATATATAACAATCATTTATGTCCTGATTTCTTAAAAGAAACAGAGGTAGGGCAAGAATATTATCACAGGCCTCGACACACCGATACACGTCAACATCTTTCATCTAAGAAAGCATTTGACTTGTAACCTTTTGTTGTGTGATGCAACATTTGACAGTTGTACACAGATGCTGATAGAGATCTGGATCAGTATTATCAGCAAAAGTAGTGCCATTGAGAACTTGACCACATGTGGTTACGCTGTTGGAGTGAATTTGGTAGCTTAAAAAATTTTTAGCATGCATCTAGATGTGGTATTTGGTGCAAGACGACTAATGACGTGCTTAAGTTGGGAAATATTGCAGCAGCTAGACTAGCCGGACATTTTTGCAATATCTATTAAAGGTCTGTTGTGATGTGTTTTCTCTACTCTTGTACTTAGGCTTCAGGATTATGTATTACTCGATGACTGTAGAAGGGGAACAAAGCTCTCAAAGGCTGAAAGCTAGCATGAATTAACTTCACACAGTGACTCTAAAACATGTCTGAAAACTCTGCAAATCAATGTTCTTTTGAAAAAGGAATAACTTTTAAAAAAAATATAGGGAGATAATAACTAGCCGTCTCCTGGAATCTCCAGCTCCCTCTATTCCTGCAGAAGTCAGCACTGTGAACACCAACACGGTTGCTACTAATGTAAAACATGAAGGTCTATATTTATCAATTTGTCCAACTAGCAAACATAAGATATGTAGAATATTTCTTTTGGCAGGTGGTCGAGCGTGCCTGAACGAGCAGATGCACTCGCCAATGCTTTGGCATTCACCAACTTTTATTATTTGCAGTTTTCAGAGATAAGATAAGATAAGATAAGATAAGATACCTTTATTAGTCCCACAAGGGGAAATTTCATGTTAAGGCTGCCGACCTATTGCAGATATATGATTTAGTGAGCATTTTAACAAGAAGCAGAATGCCAAAGAAGTGTTTAAAGGAGCTACTGCGGAGACTAGGGTTTAGTTGGCAGTGATATTATGGACTGTCCACACTGCTCTCTAACATTCCTGAAGCAGACAACCCAACATTCACTCAAACTTCATGCAATTATGGGCCAGCCGTGTGAATGTAAAAGAGGAGACAGAACTTTTTCTCTTTCCAACCCTCTTTCTTCCCCATTTTTTACTCAACTATGTGTCACAGTTCATGAGTACAGCTCAATACATCTCTATCAATGTCTGTCTGGAAGCATGCCCCATTATCTGCATTTTAGGAAGCGTCTTCACTCTCTGTGATGACTGCTTTTCAATCAGCCTTCTGGTGTGGCCATTCAGAAAGACCATACACTCACTTGAACTGGACAGTAGATTTAAAGAACCTAGAATATTTGAACCCAGTCCTATTTATTGTATATTTGCCATGTACATTGTGGAAGAAAGACAGAGAATATCTGCCCAATATAACTGTCTGCCTCTTCAATGAGCCTCTATTGTGGACCATGTAGAGCTGATATGGCTCAAAAATGCATTTCGGGAAAGAGGGAACCAATTTAAATGCTACTGTTGGCAGTCCTCCTTCTGTGCAGCCTCTTTAAGTTTGCCACAGTGGCACATTAGCTTGCAGCAGATCTCTGGACAGAAGAATCAATACCAACTGCAATCAAAGATGGTCGAATTGGAGTTCACCCAACTGCTGGATGAGTTCTTGGGGGGAAGCAGCTGAAAGCTACGGTGGACATCACAAAGGCTACCTAGCCAGTGAGCCAGCTCATAAAGAAAACACGAGGCCAGTAGGTCCAAGCCAAGCTGGTATGCTTTGGTGGCCATTATTATACCTGGGTGGCCTACCCAACTAAAGACTACATGTGGGGAAATCTACCTAGAGAAGTTGTATTTGTTCAAATTTAGCTGAAATGATACAACGATAAAATTCAAGTCACCATTGTAGTAATTCTCTTCTGTGTAGCCAAAGCTGTATTTTATTGCACAGTCCTTACAGAGCTATAAACCACTGAGGGAGATGTCTACAGATGAAAAAAAGAGTTGTGGCGAAACTAATCTCACCTTCTATCCGCCATGCATGATCTGTATTCGGCTATCTCGCTTTATGTCTTTTCATTCAACTCTGATTTTTCTGCTCTCTCACTAAACGAGGGTTTGAGCTTCAGGGTTAACCAGAGACACATCCTTTGCAGGAGGTGTGGAATTTTGCAGTCCCTTCAGGACACACTAATGGACAAGTCTCTGAAATATTTGTGGTGTGATTTCAGAAATGGGGGCACATTCTGGAAGAGTAGCTCTCGCGCTGGTTTCTAGGCAAAGTGATACACACGATCAATACAGTGGGCTGAATCATTTTAGAACAAAGGCTTTCTTCTCCTGTTACATACAACAGCCTTGTATGAGCAACACCGTGTTCTGCACAAGTGCATTAATAAAAACACAAAACACAAGCTAAAATCAGAAGCCGGGTTTTCTAAAGACTCGTCAAAATTCAGAAGAGAAATGACATCCTGACAAAATTCTCCTAAAACCAGATACGGATGTCGTATCGCCTCGCTCCTGGGGTGACAAAAAGTATTTTAAATGTGAGAAACAATACTGGCATTCAGAGTGAAATTAAAGTTGTTAGTAAAAGGTTTCTGCAGGGCATAAACAAATTGGGTGTGTAGTTTGGCACCACTGAGTTACATGTCATCCTCAGCACAAAAAACAAAAGACACTCCAACATGCTCCCCTGACATAACCGCCTTCCTCAAGCAGTTCAACCGCTGCACGTTACATCACACCAGAAAACACCATTTGCAAAATGACTTGCTTCTTGGTTTCTGATATGAAAATATAAACTCTGTACCAGTGCTTATAGGCTCTTTATGTAAATAACACACTCACTGGGTGACTAAGAGCTCCAGTGCCGAGTTGTAGCATCATGAATAAAACAAATAAGCAGAGCTGAGGGCTCTACAGTGGCGAAAACAAAGCCTTCCAGCGAGGCTGACCTGACATTAACGTAGCTAACTGTTAAAGTGGGTGAGAGGAGTTTTTAGCAAGTCAGAGCAAAACATTGCGATTCAACCTGAAAACCGAACCAACAATGTCAGAAAGTTAGCACAAAATCACTTGCCATGTGAACTTAAACAAGCACAACCAAGAACCTGGATGTGAGTCCTATCTAGCAACAGTGCGTTTTTGGGCAGGGTTCACAGGAAACCTGCTGGATTCTTCAATGGTAAAAAACAGGAAGAGGGGTCTGTTCCTCCAGTGGAACTCAAACAGACGCTTTCACACTTTCTGACTTTCACAAGTGGTTAAAGACCAAAAATAAACTCAGTACAACAGGAAAACAGTGGGGGAACAATGACACTTGTGTGCGACTAACTGCCAGTAAGCCTTGGGGAAATTTGAAACTTGTTTGTTCAGTCCAGATGAATCACACAGGACTCATGAAGTGGTCTCGGTACGGTCATAAAAATAAAGTAATTTTTGGATTCCAGTATAACATACAGGAATCAGGGCTCCAAAACTGAGGCCATACTGATCCACATCGCATGCTGCTAGCAGCTAGCCAAAGAAAAAACTAGTAAAACTGATGTCTGCAGTCTGATTACACCTGCGAGGAAAGTACTGCAGTACAGGATTAACAGGTTAGTGAGCTGTGTTGCGTTTTCAGTGTCACAAATGTGGCTTTACCAGGTTAGGATGACATTATCGCAAGAGTTTCAGACTTTTTCTCTGCGACATGCTGCAAGTGCAATATAGATACTCGGCTGAAGGAAACTGTTTGATATATGCAAGCCATTCGGTTGTATCTTAGTAATATTGCAGAAGGAAGCCGTGCTGCATAGTTATGCAGCAAATGTAAAAATCCTACTTTGCTGCCAGTTCTGGTTTTAACCACTGAAACTGTATCTAACAGGACACAAATAGTCTATTTGTAGCCCATTTACCAGCAAAAATATGAATCAATAAAATTTATTTAATTTTCACTTTGTAAAAAAGCGATTTCCCACTCTCCTTTGCTAAGCTGTGCAGCCGTGTCAAAGCTTATAATAATACTGGTTTTTAATGATGTCTGACTGAAGAAGGCACCACTTAATTGGACCTTTGCAAACAGAAGAATTAAATGGCACACCATTACAGCTCACGTTCATTACAGCCAGATTTGTGCCCCCCCCCCCCCCCGTATTCCTGTCACCACTGCACTCTTAAAACCCCAAAAAGAAAACTTAAGAAAAAGAATCAAAAGATACATTTAACAACCCCATTTCAGAGCCTGAAGCCAAAAACCTGAGTTCACAAAGAAAATTAATAGCAACCAACATAATACTCATGTCTGGCTACAGTTTTAGGTCTTGCTGAGCACACGAAAGTCTCGCTATGTTGACCTTAATAGTACAACCCTCAGGATCAGTGTGCGTCATATCACAATCTTTCCTCTTGTTCCCTTCTGCTTTTATGATCTAATCAGATGAAAACAAAAGATCAAAAATAACCTTTAAGAAAACAGAAACAAAACTAACAACATTACCAATCCATCCACTCCTTTCAACCAGCCATTTGAGAAGTACTTCAAACACATGCTTTTTGTTTTTTATAAGAATCTTGCTAAAATAGAATTATTATCCATTAAATATATGCTTTAGCACTCTTGTGCAATTAGTTTGAATCGTGCAACATGCCACTGGTGTAGAATTACCTCCGTCTGCGTCTATACAACTAGAATACATGGCACATGAAAAAGAAAATCATCATGCCTGCCTAAAACGTCATTTTTAGAGGGAAAATACAAGTAAGGGAAAAAATTCATTTTCTTACATATGAGCAAGAATATTACATTCTACAAAACCCAAAATCAATAAGGAAGTGATGACAATTCAAAAGCTATTATTGTGAAAACCACTGTCTTGGTTTATTTTTTGGGGTTTTTTTTCCAGTCCTATTAGAGTTGGGGATATTTAAGATCCAGGATCTGAAACTTGCATAAGCTATGCATATAGAAACATGTTCAAATGCAGCCTGGCTGTAGATCACTCACCACAGCAGTAAGTCTGTTTGCACCACCAGTGTACTCAGTCAGGACCTTGTACCATGTGCTCAGAACCTGCAACAAGAAGCAGTTACAAACTCAGTTAATGGTCTCTGAATGGAGGTGAGGTTTTCAACCATGCAATTAGAAAACAACATATATCACAGCATGTGTTCGACATTTAAAACATAAGTTTTAGAATTCACTGCAAAGTGTCTATACACGGCCTGTACAAGCATCATGTGACACATTTCTAAAAGGCATCAAAAGTAAAGTGGAGGGTTTATTTATGGCAGTGAACACATCTTAAATTTGAATTATTTATCAGTTCACACAACCTTCTGTAAGTGTGGAAACTGCACATTTACTGCACTTGAAAGGAGCTCATGAAGAGAAATAAATAACTACATTTGCATCTTTCAAATTTGAAATATTTTCATGAGGGATAATAATGCAGGAACATGCCTCTGAATCTACCTTGGATCTATTAAATGCACCCCTTCAAGTTTTTGACCCGAACCTGATGCAGAGTCGATTGGACAATGTTATATACTGTGTTATGCTGCATACTAGCAAATGCACGTGGACATTTCTTAGGGTTCACAATTTTTACTAAAAAACTTTAATAAAAAAACACACACAAAACAGAAAAAAAGATCCATTGCACTATTAGGATGCATGAGCATGCAATGTAACACACGCAATGTCTCATATTATTTATTGCTTTCCACTGATTTGTGGTGGTGGTGCATATCTGCACATGTGGGCATGCAGAAGGAGGCACAAATTAATAATCAAATAATTCTAATAGTTTCTAATTTACAAATTATGTGATCCAGCAAATAGTCTGCAGCTGGCAGCTGTAATTTATGTTCTGCTCTGGTAAACTGGGCATAGCGACACGTGATCCAGTTCTCAACAAGCTGCAGGTTCTGGCTGGAGTTCTCTGCTAGCTGTGCATTCCCAGATGAGAACGACGACTACCTTTGCCAACTGTGGTCCAAGACAGTAGGACTGGAGTCCACCGAATCCAAGACCAGATGCAGGTAAATCATACTAAGGAGCGCCACAACAGCAACCAAGCAGGCTAGTTATTACCACCAACTGAACTTTCAAAATAAGACCGAAGGGATTGTTGAGCAGTAAATTTACTCCTGGTATCATTTCTCATAATTTATCAGAAAGACAAACAGAGAATGTTAACAGTGCTGGTTTTAACTTTTATCAGAAAATAAAATCAACGCAGCATTACTGGATTTGCTAACATCAAAACTCCATAGTTCACCCTTTAAACAGATTTCGTTGCATGCATCACTTCCCAGAAACAGCCAGCACCCGTCTGCCGGTGTGAGAGGAAATATTTTCACCGTCTGCACCCACATTGGTAAAAACCATCAAAATGTAAAATGATACCTCGCTAATGCAATGAACTGAACATGAGAAAAAGAGCTCACTGTGTCAGCCAGCAGCACATGGCAACTGAATGGCTTTACCATGTGACTGACACTCATTCAGACATCTGAACAATGGCTCACCTCTTTAGTCTGAGTGCAGATGGAGACAACAGCACACCAGGGGAGCCTGCTCGCTGCCCACATTTCCAATGTAAAGTATTTAATGTTCAATTTTTAGAAACTGGGATTCGGCCCTGTGGTAATTATGAAAGCTGCAGACTGAGGTGATGCTTGACTGTTACTGGATTGCATAATTCTGTGTGCTGCAAATCACTGAACATTAAGATTTGTCTTTTCAAGCTCCTCCTCCCAGCTTGCTGCTTCCTTCCCCTGTTTTCTTTGACCTTAATTCCCTCTGTGCCTTTCTCCTTTTAGTCATTGTTTCCATTGATTCATCTGACTCTGCTAGCTCTATAAAGTGATGGTGAGGTTGTAGTAGAGCCGCAGAGCAAAAACAGCGATAACCTAAGAACAAAGAAATTGAGTGGGAGTAGCTGGGTTTGACTAGAATGTCACAACACCAAAATTATCCGTTTAATACAATTTCAACATAAATATGTTAGTACAGAATCTATAAGAACACCACAGAATACCTGAAATATCAGGAAAAGAAAAGGAATAATGGGCTAGACAACACAGCACTTAAAATTCTTCTTTTTTAATTCACTTTAAAATGTCAGTTTTAACTTTAACTGCCTACATAGATTGTATACTGCTTTTGAAAGACTGGTCTCATTAACCAGAATTTTAAATTAGATGCAAAACTATAAAGTCCAGACCTTAACCTGTATTGAGTCATCTGTGTTTTCATCCATGTGGGTGTCTCTGTGACGATGAACCCTAACCCAAACAGTAATAATGAGATTACTCTGTATTAGGTCAAGCTCACAGTTTCATTAAAAGCTTTTACATGATACACAGTATTACAATGTCCCTGGTTTATGCCATTTAATAACAGGATTATTTAAAATTAGATCATGCTCAGTTTTGACTCCCTAACACGTAACTTACATGCGCTTGGCAAGCATTCCAAAAAACACATTTTTCAAATACCATGAATTATTATGAAATAATTGTACAGTCTATTATGACTATTATTTAACCTCTTATTTAATCTCTTTATATATATTTCTTTATATAATTTTGACTACATTATCAAGTTAGATTTAAGACTAACTGAAATGAAACAGTTGCTTCCACTTTCTGCCAACTGCCTTGTTCAAATTATTGTTGATTAAAAAAATATTGTTACAAAATCAACCGCACTCCTGTTACATAAGCCATTTTCACACATCAAAGCTGGACAGTTTTAGAAAAATCAGGTTGGGACATCATCCAAAGCTGCCCTTTCATACATGTAACACGCAACAGGAAATAGTCTGCCTCAGATACAGTCTCACCACTGGAAATACTCTGGTTTTGGCCCGGGATGGCACTAGGGTAGTGCAGAGATTACCACCATTTCCTTGCTCTTCTCCAGACAGATTCTCTAGGCCTGCGCCCAAAGATTTGGCTTTGGGTATATTGAATTATTGTGTGGGTTTTAGATTGTTTTTTCTTTCAGTTTTGAGATTCAAATTTTCCTCTTTTTTTTTTGCTTCTGAACTTGGGCACCATTGTGGGATTTTTTGCTGTCTACCCTGGTTGACCTGTTTATACATGTCCAACTGTCCAAAGACTCTTCCCACCTCCCGTTTTTCACCTTCCACTTGACAGATTGTCTTGTTACTGCTAGTCAAGCCTTCAGGGCATTTCATTGTGTAACTTGTTTTCTAGTCTTTGGGTTTCTTGTGCAGGACATTTAGACATTTTTTCTGTATTCTCTGACTACCTTTCTGTATATAACCCCTGCCCAGACTAAGGACTGGTTTTCTGGATTTTATTCTTCCTCCATGTGTTCTATATCCCTTTACTCCTGTGACTTTCACATGCCTTGACATCCCTCTCACTCACAGCAGTAATTATCAAGCGTCAAGTCCATTAATTACCTATTAATAAACTCTTTGTTAAAGTAGTGGTACAAATAAAACTGACAATAGTACAACTTTTGAGCGCAAGGGTTGCAACACTTTTCTAGTATCAGCATACCACGCAACACTAATGGCTTATCAGTGATGCATTTAACAGTGATATGTTCAGTGCTATAACGACTGTGTGGGCCACTCCTTCCTACTATGCATTTCTGGCTAAATCTACTGGAAAAGAGTTGAACAACTCAAAGAAAGAAACTCCGCTGGCAAATAGTGTTTTATGGCAGCGCAATGCAGGGACGCTACGCACAAGTATGAATGCTCCCACTTTTTAGACTACATCACAGGCTCTACTAGATCCACTACAGTAGAAATTAAGATTTAGAGGAAGTTCAGTCAGATACGGAAAATATAACATTAGCATAATTGGTATGAACTTGTTTTGTATTACACGCCACAGTTCCGCAATCCAAACGTTATCAAAATTTCAGTTTCCACCTAAGAGCCTTTACCAATGCCGTCGAGAAAGAAATGCTATGACAATACCAAATGCTGAGCCTAGAAATCAGGCTGAGGAATCTGAAATATAAATTGTGTGACTTCATTTACAAGCTAAGCCATGTTTTTCCAAGTCCTCTGACATTATGCACACATATTCCATCTGGTCCAGAAATGTTAAGTATAAACCCTCAAGAGTGAGCTCCAACAATTGTGATGGAGGTGCTAAAAAAAAAAAGCCACAGCGGCCTTTCTATTAAACACAGCACGGTGTGTGCTGTTGTATGCTTTTGTTGCTGACAGCTTTGTTGCTGTGAAAGAAAAGAGCGCCGATGTTCCAGTCCCAGTATGCCAGTTCTACTATATACCGTATGGAAGCTTACAGATGGCGACAACACTGCCAGCGATTCATATTACTGTCACTACCGTGGCTACTGTTATTTTTGCAGGGCAGTATGACACAGCATGAAGCTTGTGTCTTTATTGGCAGTTTCATTTTGATTTGCCACAGGACCATGCACTTCCACTGATCAATCACAGGCTGAACTGCCAGCCTTGTATCTAGATGTAGCTATAGTGGTAATGCTAATGCAATACTGGGCTGTGAGGCAATTTTGGAATGGATACCACTCTGGGATTGCAGTGCGCTTGTGCTGACTTAAAAACAAACAAACAAAAAAAAAAAACCAACAATTTTTTCTCATATACAATCATTACAAACAGAGAATGCCAGGATATTTCTTCTTTTATATTAACCTGGTCCATTCATTTCAATAAAATTGGAGGATTCCACCAAACAGGATCAATAATTCACCTAACGTTGTTTATGTGTGCGTGAAGCTGACAGGAAAGCTGTGGAAGGATTCTCCTGGTCCCTCACAGAAGCCTAAAAAGCTTATGTGGGATTCAGTTACTCACAGAATTGGATTGCATTTGTGGTGTTAGCAGAAGGGCCGGATGTGTGAAAGGGAACGCAAGTATGCTTTCTTTACAAAAATTACAATAGAACAACAATGACCTGTCCTGCTGCTGGACAGTAACTCCACTGTGTGGTAGAGTAGTCCTTCTGATGCTCTGCAGCCACATGAACCAGCTCTGCTGGGTCTGGTTCAGGGTGGCCAATTGATGGCATTTTAATTTCCAATGTTTATGAGAACACAATAATACATTTTTTTTAAAAATACTGTCTTTTTTTTTTGTCTTTTTTTGCACAGCTTTTTGTCATAAAGCGTCCCTGTTTCCTTGCAGGGGACCCTCGGCCCAAAGATAATTTAAACTAAAGTCATACTGACTTAGTACAGTCTAAGGCTGGATATGTGAATATGAAGGTCACAGGTTCCTACAGAAATATAATTAACACTAGGGCTGCCACAAACGATTATTTTGATAGTCGACTAGTCACCAATTATTTTTGCGATTAGTCGACCAATCAGATCATGCATCATGGATGTAAAATGTACAGCTTATTGCACCAGCATGCATCTGCTCTTATATAACTATCATTAGCTTACAGCTTGAAGTGTTTAAGGTCTGTGCTAACTAAAAATAAAGACAAGATGATAGTTTATTAAATTTTAATGAAATCTGCAGATTGTTTCGGTGGAGTTTAATAAACTCAGCCGTCTGCTCCTTGCTATCTAAAATATAACAGGATACCGGAGTATATTCTCGAGCATCTCACACTTCTGATAATCAGCTGTCTGCTTGACGTTTATTCAGCTGTGTAAAAACTATAACTTTAATCTCAGCCAAACCAATTTACTCAGGAACAAATAAAATACTAAAAAAGCCAAACAATATGGTGGGTTTGAAAATTTGCCGGGAGTCCGGCGTTCTCACAGGCTCTAGTGAGCCTTGCCACCGGCTAGCTATCGAGCTGGTGGGTAACAGACGTCTCCGAAAACGTGGGAGCGCTTTTGCAAATATGTGGTGTCTTGATAAACTGAGCAGACATTTGAGGTTTACACAGCTACATTCTCGCCTGAAAATATGTTAAACGTTTATTTTGTGACCCAGAAAGAATAATAAGAGTAATATTAAAACTAACTAGCTGCCGCCATTGTTGGAAACTGAGCTGCGCTATGAATTCTGGGACACAGCTCCTTCTTCTTCTTCGGGGTTTAACGGCAGCTTGCATCCTTGTGCATGCAGTGCTGCCATCTTCTCTTTCAGTCCGTTATTACACTCTTAAATCCTACTACTTATTGCTGCGTCTTTTGGGATCTTTCAAAGCTTCAAACGACGCGTCGACGATTTTAATAGTCGATGTAATCGTGACTAGTCGACTAATCGTGGCAGCCCTAATTAACACCATAAAAAAAATACACCTAACTGCACGCCTCTTAGACCTGAATCAATTTATTAGTGATTTGCTGAAATATCAGCATCGGCATTCATAACAGCCAAGAAATAGAAATTTTAAAAAAATAAAAAACTCTCAACTACCTTACAACTGTTAACACAGCACGGTTTGTCCAAAAGAGAACTCTGTCCAACGTTAGCAACACACATTTGGAATGCAACAAACACAACAACCACCTGATCGGAGCAGAGACAGGCGGTGGGATTTTCATGTATTTAAAAGAAAAAAAAGAGACTGGCCAAATATCTGATTTTAAGATCAAAATGTAAGTATCAGTCTGTAAAACAAAATCCACCACCACTGTCTTTTCTGTTTCTTTTTGCTAATTTGTTGCATCCCTAGTTCAAAGGTCATTTATTAACCTTTTAATATCCCTTCTCTCCAATACCATGCTCTGAAATCCACGTCATGTACAGCAAAAAAAACATAACCCAAAAATGGGCCGCAGGCCTTTCACTCAACAACAGTGCTGCATCATAAACAGGGGTCATATGCCCAAGTCCTTGTTAATACCACTAATCCGTGATGAGATCGGTTTTCTTTTGTCTGATCCAAGGCCATATGAGACGAGCTCAACCAACTGCAGATCCTTCAGATTTATGCCAGAATCACAGATAAAAACATCAACTACTAAAACAATGCTAAGCCCGGACAATCCCTGATAATAATGCAATGCAATATATCACAGCACAGGATCCCATGACATTTAGCTGGGCTTAAACACACCTCAGCTTTCTCCTTGTCTCAAGTACAGAGGAGGGCCAAACCCTGGACAGAGCAAACCAGAATCACAGGGAGCTTGTTAGAGTCTGGGACACGCTGTGGGTCATTTTGGGCCTCTTGGGATTTATGGAAATTCATATTTCAGTAAAGCTGGTGTGTGTAAAATGACATCCTCGTGATCTGGATACTCGTAATAAGTTTAGTGTTTGACCTCAGACGTTAGCAGCACAAATTTGAGGTTATTAAATTTGTGCTGGTCAGCTCCAGACAAAAATACAGTGAAT
Source organism: Haplochromis burtoni (assembly GCF_018398535.1). Lineage (NCBI taxonomy): Eukaryota > Metazoa > Chordata > Actinopteri > Cichliformes > Cichlidae > Haplochromis > Haplochromis burtoni. The sequence continues at coordinate 125,500 of NW_024582615.1, read as the reverse complement.
TCTTCTATAAAATAACAATAAATAATTAGGAGAGAGCAGAGTGAGTGATCTGAAGAAAAGAAAATGGATGGAAGGTTAAAGAGCAAAGTTGGAATTTACAATTTAGGATTTCTCCTAGTCTCACAAATAATTTCAGGGAGGCCAACTTAGCGGGCTCCTGTTTGGTCACAGTATTTTCTACTTTACTCCATCCCTGAATCCCACAACAGGTGAGCAGCAAAAACGAAACACTGTAGAGATGTTTCAGAGCATCTTTCTGGTTTTAACCCGAGAAGATACTCAAAGATGATCACTGCTACAGCTGCTCTGCCAGAGGCAGCATACCTGTTTGGATCCTCTAATGACAGACCAGGACCAAACAGATGTGGCTGAAGCTTCCACACAGTGTATCGCTTCAGCTGGACGAGATGTGCTTACATATGAGATTTACTCAATATGCCCTGTGTCTTCTTTGCTTCACAATATCTGTTTGGTTCGAAATTAACATCATGTCCACTAAAGGCCGAACCCAAAGCTAGCTTAAGCTGAAGTTTTTGGTGATTAAAATGATCACCCTAATGAAAAATATATATTTTAATATATTGGCTTCGAATCAAAACTGTCTCCGACTCTTTTAGAAAAAGACAACAAGTGTAAACAAACAACAAAAATAAAGTAAAAATTCAAATGGAGCCATGGCTAATAAAACCTTGTTTTTGTTCTGTTTTCTTTAAGATTCTACATTAAATCATCATCATACTATGTCGACCACAGGAGATGCAAAAGTATGATGCAGTCTGCAGTTTTTCGCTTATGCAGAAGACACATCAGATAAGAAAACACACTCAGCACGAAGAAGGGCACACATAAGAAGATATGAAAGAGTAAGTCGCCGTTCATATCGTTACGTATTATTGGACACTCTGGCACTGCACAAGCAGAATCCCTGATTTGAACATGCCCAGTATTTTCTGTTTCAGAGCAAAGGGAAGTTTTTATTGTGCCGTCTTTAAAACCTTTGCCAGACATGCTTCATCACCAAATAAATCCATCAGGCATCTTTACATGTGAACGCGTTTCACTAATGCTACTTTTTCACCTTGGTGTGTTGAGAAGCGCGGCTTTTGCAGCTAACCAGATCATAAGTATTTAGGCAGCATTAATAAAGGAGGTAATATTTCTCTAAAGCCATCCTTTGGATCATAACCCAGTTCCTGGACCTTGGGTTCATGTTTATTTGATTCAAAAAGGGAAAATCCACATTAATACACATGAGAACAAAGTTCCATTATATAAATATGCCCAATTTAGCCATATGGGCCAAATTCCTGCAGTCCCTGAGAGGCTAATGGCATTTACAGATAGTAAAGCAAAGCAATGTAAAAAAACCATCCATTTACAGATAAGAGCCAGAAGCATTTGACTGATGAAACAAACACAAACCAGATAAAATATTAATCCAAGTCACACCCAAGCACATGAACACAAATAGAAACACTTTACGGTAATAAATCAATGACTTATAGTTGTTGATGATTGGCTCATGAACAAAAAAAGAACATTACTACTTCCATTTCTCTTATTACTTGACTGAGCCTTTAAAGCAGATCGTGCTTTAATCTGGCATTCATTAATAGCCATTAATGCAGGTGTAACGTGTTTAATGTTCGAAAGCCACACAAAAAATAATAATTAAAAAAAAAACTTGAGAAACAATCCACTAACTTGCTCTTTGCTGCAGTGAAAAAGCATTAAAACTGCAGTGTATAAAACTGACCTGTAAATTTTCTGTACTATCGGTTTGCTCCAGTTTTATTAAGGCCAACCTCATTTCTCAGATTCCAGCAATGCTAAGCATTCACTACGACACCAGTGATAACATCAAACACGCTTGCCAAAAAAAAAAAAAAAGTAGTGTAACAGGCTGAACAGTCAGTCAAGCAGTTCCTGCAACATGATAAAATCTGCACCCACAGTGCAGCTGCGGCGTGGCGTTCCTGTGTTGGCGGGTTAACCCGGGACCTGGAAGGCGTGGAATGCCCCAGTGGCCCTTTGTCTTTTCTTTCTGCTGACACTGTGACAGCAGCTGTGCTGGGGCGTTCCTGTGAGCCAATTAGCAAAGTGAGCATTCCATTCACAGTTTAACATCTCTTCGGATCCATGTGGTTCAATCAGAGGCTCATGTCATGGAGTTGGTCCTTTGCAAAAATACTGTCTTAATGTTAGATCTGTCAGAAAAGAACCTGCTGTTTGACAGAGCTCTCCAAGAAGCCAAGTAGAAAAGCCATCTCTGCTGGGAGGCCTCAGCCTCATTTATTAAACCTAAATGAACATTCAAGATAAATGAGTATCTGAAATATAGCACATTAGGGTAGGAAGGTGAATGAGTCTATCAGTGTCAGAGGGGTCAGGTTGTAGAGACCATGCTGTATGTCTTCATGAATATGATTGCACTGGATGAGTCAGCTGATGAATGAGCTGGTAAGCGCCAAGTAAAATTAGCAACTAATGCCACTAATGGTAGGATATTTATATCCTAGCAATATTAAATTCATATCATGTTTTTTTTAAATATTTTAACCAGTTGCAATGGCTAACATGGGTCACGCTAACTCATAGAGATGAGATCCAAATTTTTAAAAATGCCACATTTTCCAACTACAGCTCTATAGCAGAAGATTAATCCCTGAGATTAACACTGGCTGTATAAACTCAGTAATTTCTGAAGGCAGGCTTTCTAAATTAAGCTGGAAAAAAGAGATAAAAGAAAAGATCGACCACCTCCTCAATAGACTCAATAGGGTGAATGCAGCATGTCGTGTAGAACAGCTTTGAGTGTTCAGTAAGAGTAGCAAATGGATTTATGAATACCAGTCCATTTACAACATTTAAGATGGATGAAGCTACCATTATGTTGCCCATCATGTCTCTTGGAGATGAGCTTTTAGATTCAGCTAAGAATCTAAAAAAAAACTACTAGACTTTCAGTCAACAACACTCGAGCGCATGTCTGCTCCAGCCAGATCATTTTTGTGTTTACTTTCAGACTTTAGGTAATTAAAATGATTAATATAAAGCTACACAGTTTCAAGCAACTCATTGTTTCCCAAAACAGTTTCGCTATCAAATCCAAAGTCTGCATGACCCACAGCAGCTAAACTAAAGGTTGCACCAGACCAAAATTATCCTTACTTCAGTATTGCACTCTTCCTGGTTGTACTTGTAATGGCAAGGAATAGACCAATCTTTGTGAAAGTTCAACTGAAACAGTGAACATACCAAAGCTCTGCTAATAACTTTCCTGCATTTCCTAGATAGGACTTTATCACAGCTGCGATCGGAACCCTTTCTATACTTTTCCCCAAATTATAGTCAGCCCTGAGCTCACATTCCTTATCAGTCTAGCAAAAAAGACCTGAAAGCCTCTGCATACCCTTCACTTAAAAGTATAAACCATGTGTTTGTCCCGCCAGCTGGCTGTGTTTGCCATGCATCAAGAACTTAAGGCCACAGACATCTGTTTGCACAATTTACAAGAAACTGCAGCTGGCATGTGTATTGATTCTTCAATGCTGTTTTAACAGAAAGAAAATTTAAGTAGCTGTAAATAAAATAACTGAATCTGATATTAAATACAATTTTGAAATGATACTGGCACATATGGAAAAATCAATCAAAGCACAATTTTTCCGCACATCAAAACTAGGAATGAATTCAACGATAGGTCTCCGTTTAATGATAGTGGGCATCTTTTGTTGTTTTATTTTGCCACTTCAGTGGACTCAGAGATTCCAGTACAATAAATTATTTATATCTAAAGCACCACTGGCGGCAGTGCCTCCTTTTCCTTTTCTTTCCTTTTCTGTGGTCTGTAACATGCACTAAGGCATAAGACTTTCATGCAGTTTTTTAAAACACAGTAAGCAATTTTTATCAGTATTGTTGCAACATGAAGTCAGATTGTGCTTAGGCCTAAGTTCAGCTAGGACAATCTCATATGGAGAAGGTATTATTAGAAGAAAATCAAGGTCTCATTAAGAGGTATAAAAACTCTTAGTTTCTATTTAGGCAAACAAGAAAAAGTTACTTTCTTTTTCGATGTCAAGCAGCCACCATGTTATTACTGATCTCTAGTTTTTGTTAGAGCATGCAGTACATTCCAAACTAACAAAACATAAAATTATAAAATCCCAATCTTTTGTCATAAACAGCACAGTGGAATAGTTCATTACCAACAGGGTATTATTAGTCATATCATACTCTACTGGAATATATCACAAGATCCAGCAGTCCTACTCATGAGGTAAATGAAATTGTGGATTGGGACTTTCCCCAGAGTTTGGACGGAAGCTGCAGGCCATACATAATCACCCTGGGTCACTGCAGCAGAGGGGAAAGGGAGCTGCAGGCCTGTAAACTTCAAAGCCTTTTGAGTAAAGAGGGGGAGGGGCCGCTGAGCACCAAGCATTCTTCACAATGTTGAACTTGACCCCTGAGGTTGCCACACACACCATGTGACTGCTGTCAACTGTGTGTGTGTGTGTGTGTGTGTGTGTGTGTGTGTGTGTGTGTGTGTGTGTGTGTGTTGCAGATCTGCGTGGATGCGCATGTAGCATGACTGTGTGTGTGTGAGAGAGAGAGAGCGTTTTGAATACAGTCCTCAAAGATAATAAGCACACCTAACTCCTGGACCTTCAAACTTACAATTTAAACCAATTAAATAACAGGTTTGAACTATTTGGTAAATATAGCTAACCACTGTATTGGAGGATAATTTCTGTGATCAGATCAAATACCATACAAAACACAAGCCTGCCAAAGGAGAAAAACTCCACTTAGAATCAAATTACATTACACAAAGGCCCATTTCCTTTGTTACCCTGTCAGCTCTAACAAGCAGGAAGTTTTGTGTTATTCATTTGTTTTTTGTGCCACAAGCACAAAGGTACTAAATTACCTCAAGTATGTAAATAGCACAGTGTTACTGTAAATCTTTATTTCCACATCCACAACAACGTTTTTAAGTGTTAATAGAACAAAAGAACAATGTTACGACTTTACACAATTGTGACAAATATCTGAGCAACATGTTCAGCTGCCTCTCCAGAAAGTCTCTCATCCAGGTTTGCCATCTTGGACTGTAGCCATGGTGATACTCCTCGTTTCCCTCTACACTGAGCTGTCTATACGAGCACGTGAACTGGAAATCGGGGAAAATCTGACATATGTTGACCCTAAAGCCAGAGGTTTTAATGCCACAAAGATCGCTATCATTTTAACCCGCTATTATCACCATGGTAACTTTCCCACTTTCACTGAATCTTCTTTTTTCTGACGCCATTCAAGAATGACAAACATATATGACCGGCAATGCCACAGGATGTTGCTGACAGCAGCACTCAGTGGATGACTGAGCTGAGGTTAATGTCACACCATTAACAGCTCAAGTCCTTTTGAACCCAACAGTCAAAGAAGTAAATAATGAACTTTTATGGCCGTGATGCATTATGTTAAAAGCATAAACTAATTGTTACTATCCAACATTATTTATAGACCACCCAAATCTTGTATTTATCTGTGTTTAACTCACAGTTTTAGTGACGTACTGATCTAATTTACGTAAAGCCCCTTATGTTATACAACAACTATCTGTGGTAAATTTCCAGGTCAATTCAATCAAGTCAATTAAAATTACGTTTCCGACATCCCAGAAATTATACACACAAACCCTGTACTCATTGAGGAAATAAGACCTACTTATTGTTTAGTTATGGCAGATATGTACACGATCCAGGGTAGTTCCATATTTGTGCGTCTCTCCATCTCGTGTCAGGCCATTATCTAACCAAGGAAGACATTTTCACTCACTGCACTTTAGTCCATTTTGTCTTTCCCTTTTCAATTCACAACACTGATGACGGGCACTGGTTACATAACTGTACTACTCCACCACCACGCTTCCTCTGTGATTTATTAAGGCCAAGCAATAAATGTGTCCTGTGTAGATAACATGACTCAGCTGCCTGCTCTGTAGCAAAACCTTATTCTTCTGTCCTATGCTCAGCATGTGCTCTACTATATCAATGACAAACAGGCAAATTCAGTCCATATTAAAAACATCCACACAATATTTCAAAGATCACGACTTGCACTTGAAGCTTTCCTTTGTTGTCCTATTTTATACTCTGGTGTTAGACACAATAGGGTCAGTCATAAACGTCGTGCTCACAAGACAATCAGAGAAATGAACCAGTATGTGAATGTTCAACAACCTTGGCAGTTTAGAAACAGTTACCAAGGCAATTAGCTGTCACAGTCCAACAGGATTTCGACACATCTCTGCCTGTTTACTGAAATGTTGTGCTTCAAATGTTGTGCTTCAGCTCAGGAAATTGTAAAATTTACAGGAAGTTGATTACAGCCACTCAAACAATAATAATAACGTATACTTATTTGCTCCCCGTGGCGAAATTACTTGTTTTTCTCTGCATTTGACCCATTCAAATGCAGTGAAGCAGTGGGCAGCCACTAAGCAGGCGCCCAGGGGACGGTACCTTGCACAGGGGTACCTCAGGGTAGCTGTTCAGTGGATTCGAACCCCCAACCTTCCGATCATGGGGCGACCACTCTACCTACTGAGCTATCCCGGCCCCCAAAGCTTTCTATCATGCCATAGCTAATCTATCAAAAAACTCAAGTACTGATGAATCCAAAGTTAAGCATGTTATCAGTTAAGATAATGTTTTAAAGATCATTCTAGCTTCTTCTAGTGCATGTTTTAGAAGCTATATTACCTCATCGATAAATAGTGGTAGCGTGAAAGGAAATGTGAAAGTAGGAAAACACGACACAACCTCCATCATGTTGCCGTTTCAAGTTTCACAGTTACCAACGGGCAATGTTTTTCCTGGTTTAAACACTCCTTGGTCCACATATAGTTAAGACAAAGAGTCTTTGTTACTGTAGCTGACACACATTTAGGCATTTTCCTGTTATTCTATGACCATTTCACAAAAATGTAATTTAAACCCCACAATAAACTATACACTGCTTAAAGGAATTTTATAAATGACAGTTCTGGTGGTTTTCCTGTAGTTAAATGCCAAAACCTCCCTGATGGTTTTGAATATGACATTTTTGTAGGGAAAAAGCCAATAGTGTTGAGCTGCTGGATAATACCAAGCAAGCCAATTGTAGCTCATTCGCCCCTTTAATGCAGTACATTAATATTATCATTAAAATATTAAACCTAATCTTCCAATGTAAAGCTTCATGTTGATGTGAATGTCACCCACCTCTTACATCACGGGCATATGTGGGCGCATCCACACCATGGACATAAAAGATGCTGAACTGCTTTAAACCTACATTCTACTGATTAACTGCAATCCTTCTAGCGACCCTTGTGGTTGCAAAAAGACTAAGTTATACAGAAGTTCGATCCCTCAAATCCCTCAGCTCAGTAAACACTATCCTGATGACTTTATGGCCTCAAGCGCTACGTCTGAGTCCTACTGAATAAAACATTAAGTTCATTGTGTAAATTACAGTTACTCAGAAATGAAGATTATCCTGGACATACTCATTATCGAACAACTTCTCAACTGCAAGTTGGTAGCCAAAGAGTGCAGTTTCACAGTCTGATCCGCCAGCCGCTCCTCACTTTTGGCTTCCACACACCAGGATGGAGATGGCAAACACAGCTCACCCTGAGGCTTCATAACGGGACTTCCACCTATTATACCATCCCTGTGTGTGAGAGAGCGCAGGCACACACACACACAAACAAGTTCATGCTCACAACTTTGTCCTCTGTGAAATTAATGTGCATATGTGGAGCTTCTACACCGATCCCTCATCATCCACTAATGGTCACACTTATGTTCACTAATTACAGCAGGGAACCTCTCCCGCTCCCTGATATAGACTATGTTCATTCTCTTCAAGCTAGAAGTGGCAAATAAACTCCCCACTCTTTCTCTTTCACTTGTTTTTGGGCAACCTACAGTTGGCTGGACACTGGCAACTTTACAGGGAGGCAAAAGGACAATCAGACTACAAAGAAGATTGCTTTAATTGCTTTACCACTGCAAAGTTGCCAATTTCAGGTTAAGTATTTATAGATGCGGATTTCTGCTGAAGACAATATGCGTCACGTTTGCATGAGGGTAAACAATGAGGGCAATGTTTCTGAAGACAATGTTTCTCACTGTCTTAGTTCGAGAGGATCATTGCAGCATTAAAAAAAAGCATGTTTTATGTATACAGAGGAAAAAGTGCTTCTACATCTTTGGAGAGAGCAGACACGCACATGGTGAAACACAAAATAGACACAGGACAGAAACCAGCATCATTTCTGTTAAGCTCCAATTTACACTTGTGTGTTTGTATGCGTTCTAGACGTGAGACAGAACTATATTTTAAACATCTATAAATACAGTAAAAATAGGTGATTCAGACATTATGAGCCTTTCAAAGATCAGTTTCCTTCCCATTCCATCTCCTACCTACATGCAGGATTATTATTTTAATCTCTGTGGATGTCTGTTCAGAGTCTATTCAGGTGTGACTTACGATGCAAAACACTACAACGGGTTCAAAAAAGGAGCAGAGGGGAGGCCAGCACATGCTGTGTATGAGCTCTTCTTTCTTTTGTCTTTTTTTAACCAAAAAACCCACATAACATGTGCAGCGGTGATCCCAATTTTAACGATCAACACAAAGGCTTTAGGTTTTGGTGGGTTTCTCTTGTTGTGTGGTTCAGTTCTTTAAAAACACAACTGAACTGATACAACCAGAGGAAAGAGGAGTAGCTCTGATCATAACAGCACATAAACCAAGATAAAAGAGCATATCTGAGATTGCTGTGAACTCAACAGTGACACTTCCACAGAGAGTAAAAGTCACGCCAAGCTACTGTACAGGACAAAGTGATTTGTCTTTATACGCTGAGCTGAAAGAGACATACAGTAGCACAATTGTAGTATCTATATCTTCACGTTTATAGATTTGATAGTTATAGATGTAAAAATAGCTGTCACTGTCTTGTCGGGTGACACACTGATTTTTCATTTATAGTACTATGTATGGTACGTCTCTGTAGGTAGATGGGCAGTATGTAGCTGCCACCTGACTGCGAACATGCTACCACTGCTAAACCATAATTTCCCCATTATAGGTCATCTGTGCACTAGGACAAACAAAGGATGTGTTGCTTAATAGCAGTCAAAAATTGCACTATGACACCATAAAAACTGACAGAGAGCTCACTGCTGACATATGCATATCCAGCCCAACAATGTGAGATTAGATAGCAGACTTTGTAGTCGTCAATGATTCCTGATTAAAGAAAAAAATACTGAATAACTGTGAGGTCACACAACTGGCTTTGTGTCATTGTCATTTCTGGGGATGAACCCATAACAACAGATATAACGAGAGTGAAAGTAAATAAAAAAGCCTTGTAAACGAGCCTTGAACTTGTAAACTAACTTGACCACAGTGTGAAATACCTCAGAACAGCTCACCCGTTGCTGTTAGCTTCATCTATGCCACGTTAGTTCTCCACTAGAACTGAACTGAAAAGAACAGATAAGCTAACAGATCGGCAGGTTGCTCCCGATATCCGATCCAGCACTTTCAGTTAGGATTATACTGACATCTAAAAATCAGCTCTCACGCATTCATAAATGGTGACCTCCTGGTCACAAAAACAGGAGACACATTAAATAGCTGACACATAGAGCAAACCTCAAGTTTATTCTTCTGGAGCACACTTACTGTATGGATAGCCCTAAGGGTGGTAAACGCTGTAGATGCACGTGAATAAGGACACAAGTATATGTTTCAGCTGATGCTAACAGCCCATATTAGCCTATCAGAATATATCTGTTTCTGCGTCACTTTATTTAACTCTCTGCATTGTCTGCAGCACATGTAGCAGAGTATGCCCTGTAGACAATTTTAAACTCTTACGCACTGTGAATATGAAGCACAGACACCTTGCCTGACCTTAAAACCCACAAAGACAAAAAAAAAGCAATGACCTGAGATGACATGTTTTATGGTGTGGTTGGTCTTTAGCTTCAAAGAGTTGATAATTATCAGCTATGAAACCCAATAAGAGCTGCCCTTAATAAAATGAGGGCTGCTTAAGCCCAAGTTTATGTGTGAATACTGGACTCAGGACTGTGTGTGTTACATAACATACTTTAAATATTCGTTACAATGTTTAAAGAACTAAAATCCCATGAAAGGACCAGGTCAATTAAAAAAATAATGACAAATGAATTTAAAAATATCGATATATATTAAAGCCTACAAATATCTTAACCCAGTTAGCCTGTGAAATGTAACTGAGGCTAAACAGTCTCTATTGCCAGCCTTTTCCTTGCTAGATAGTGAAGGCTTATCTGGGACTGGTACATTGTGTCATTGAGTTGAGCTTTGCAAGGTTGGCAAGTGGCCCTCCTGTGTGTGTGTGTGTGTGTGTGTGTGTGTGTGTGTGTGTGTGTGTGTGTGTCTGTCTGTCTGTGTGTATTCGACCCTCCCCCATATCGTCCATGGCTTTGGAACAACCAGCTCTGTAATAAGCTTTCAATCAAAGTGGCACAAAGGTAACAAAGTAAATAACACGATGAAATACTATGACCTGAACTTTGTCACAATTATGAATCCAAGGTATGCTACAGACAAAAAAATAAACAAGAGCCTGTAAAGCACAACACAACAGACTGGCACAACTGCTAACTGGGCTCAAACAGTTTCAGTTTTGATTCATAACCCTTCATAGTTTTATAGACACACTGCCTTATTTAACAAGTACAAAGTGCGTTGAAACACACAAATTGTCCAAGTTAAGTAAGAGACAACAGAATAAATTAAACCATAACTGGCGAAAATAGTTACTTCACAATAATAAAACTTAAGTGACAAAGTAAAAAGTTTGATGTCATATTCAATCTAATTTATTGTGGGTTGAATCCAATATAAATTATCTTAGAAATGTATATTCTAATGACATGGGTTTAAATAATACAAAAAATATATTACACTGGTTTTAATTCAAAGCTAGTAGGAGTTGCAGGAAGGAAGGGCGCGCTCACAAACACAAACCACGCGCGAGAACTGCTTTCGAACACATGCACACGACACGCGCGCGCCTACTCACGCGCTGAGGCTGCCCATCCCCCACACTCGAGAAAAATTATAAAAATAAACGTCCGAAACAGCGCAATAACCCGGCGAAACCTCGCGTTCACAGCCACGCGTGATCGATCTACGCGAGGTTATCATTTATAACGGCAATAATCAAGCGGAAAGACGGTAAACACTCACCAAAAGCTCCAAATCACACAAGGGGGGTGCCTTCTCCTCTGTGCTCCTAATATGGAATCTCCTCCACCACCGTTGTTTTCTAGCTCTAATTACACCTCGAAAAAAGCGTTATAACTGCCTTCAGACCCGGCCAAGCGGGGCTAGGAATCCCCAATGACCGATGTGTTTTGGAAACACGGGCATATATAGTGATAAATCCCCTTAAAAATGAGCTGGATGTACAGTTGGGTCTAGATTGTAGGTTTGCTCGCTAGTAGAGAAAAGAGCCAAACGGTTCAGTAGCAGCCAACGGCTTCAGACTGAAACACAGAGCATCTGACCTGCCAGGCGAAAATGAGCTAGGCCTGAGCTCCTCTCTCTGCAGGAAGCACACTCTAGTCACATAAACATCAAAATGGGTGTCGCAGTATGGAGAAGGATGGTGTAGTTAGGCTGGGGGTAAGCGGTAACTCCTCAAAAACAACTCAGAAATATTAGGTTAAAATTAATTATCCGTTTATGTTGCTCAGTAGTAGACTGTTATTACTACGTAGCTATTTTTGGAGTGTAGCTGTAGGCATGCTGTTATGCACATGAAAAATATACTGTAGCTCACATTTTAGTTATTTATGGAACTATGCAAAAAAAAACGATGTAAAAAAAAAAAGTACGATTCTTTTATGCGATAATAATTAAAATTTTCAGGCAACATTTTAGGAACAAAATGTACTTTTGTTGTTTGGAACCAAGCCTTCCAATGCTGGCTCGCACACCACATGCTAACTATCTTAATTATTAGTAAAAGCAGGGCTATCGGAGTCGGTTGATGATAGGCAACGTAAATATAACCAATATCACCAGCTCCACATGCACATATTTATAGCTCACAAGAACAGAACTAGAGTGTGCAGGAATGCGGCGCTGTGAATGAACAATCAACTCCCTGGTGCATACCAAAATGTACAGGTCCATGACCATGCGAAGGTTAGCTTAGATCTGAGTGATGTAAATTTTATGTAAATAAGCACAAGGCGACATTCAGTCTTCTGCGTGCTTGGAAATTTATTTGTTACGGTGTGAATAGATCTGGGCAGAACCACTACAAGAAAGTGCAGCAAATACACATGTATCAATTGGAAAAACAAAACTTTTAGCCCTAACACAATTTAAATAGATATTTTTGTTTTAATTGCACCACTGTAGATGTTTTACAGGAAGACCAAAACTTCTAGTCTCTACAGTTCTGGTCTCTAGTGGCCATTCCAGGAAGTGGAATTTTTGACACTTAAGCTCAGCCCACAGAGTTTAGCTAATATATCCTAGTGGCCAGTACTGGGATTGCACACAATATTAAAACCCTGCAGTTGAAAATAACTTCCCACATAAACCACAAAGTAAATTAATTTAACAGGTAATTTAAAAATGCTTGTTGTTTACTTCCTATATAATGATTTTGTTATGTAAGAAGAAAACTGAATAAATCACACAACAAGCAGCCCACATGATAACAAATACAGCTGGTAACATTTATTAATTTCACCCCATTATTTTTAACGCAACATCAAGTATTATTCAGGATAATACATAGACGTACTGAGGTGAACGGTGTTATGTGACCACATGTGTTCACAGTAGCATTCATGAGGTGACAGAGAAGTGTGTGGTGGTGGCTTTCTCATGTAAATTCATCCTATAAGGAGAGGCATGAGCAGACGCAAACTGATGTGTATTCTGCAGACATAAACTGTGAAAAACAGACAGCAACTCATGTATGTATTACCCCAAAGCATATACTCATCAGCATGCACACACGCACACAGATAAGGCTCAGCTGAGACAAAGAGACACACAGACAGAAAGCCCTGGGGTGCTGTGTAGTGTGAGCTTTAGTGTGGCTATAACAAGAAGAGTGGGGGATGGGTAATGACCTTTATACAGGGTGAGGGGGAACGTCAGTGTTTTTTCTTCACCCTCCCTTTCACATGCCTGGAGAGTTTTGTAGTACAAGAGGGGCCCTGCAAGTCTGATGGTGCAATTATTTTCACACTGTTCTCCCTTGAAGACTTTGATGACTTTTCTTGTATTTGTTTTAGGAGGAAATGAAGCTATCCCACCAGTGGTACATCACGGCATCTCTGCCCCATAGCGGCTGAACAAATCAGGGGGGTACAATGATTTAGAAACAGCTCCACTGTGGCAAACTGTGAAGTGAGTACCACGGGGGCAAAGCAGACCACTATTAGGGTAATGGCTTTCTGGAAAACCACATCACATTATCTCTATGCAGTACTCTGCCTCAGTGTTTTCTTCTTCTCTGTGCCTTCTACAGTAAGCACCCAACCACCACCACTTCTAATGAGTGAGTTATGAAAGTATGGTATTCATGCTACAGGAATTCAGGGATTCTTCTAGAAAACCTTTCAACAACCTAAGACAGCTTATCATCATCATTCAGTTTTTAAACAAGCCTCAACATTGTCTAGACGTCTGGCAACGTCATCTTCAACATATTTTTTAGAGCTTATTTCCTTGTTCCCGTTTTACATAATCTGTTAAAACTTGTTTTCATGTGAATGTGAAGAAGCAGAAAACAAGCTTTTTTTAAAGCCTACTGTAATTGAACTATCACAAAGAGGTTTTTGAGTATTTAGCCAGATGTTTATGCATGTCCGCGTGCAGAAATTCCACTACAAACATGGCAGGTACAGTCATAAAACTTTAGTTGGGATCAAAATGAAGATCAGATATGCTAAGACTGGGGTGGTCTAGCCTGTGACCAGTGAACAAATGGAAAACAGAAGAGGTAAGCATGGCTTTGTCCTACTTTACACCCCTGTCATATAGCTTTGTGCATTTTCTGTTGTGTATAAGTATATTTTCCACAGTGGGTGTAGCCTTAGAATTCAATGGATCTTATTTGAAAATGATTAGGCTGTCAGAGCTCTTGCATTCATGGGCAGTTAAAAAAATAGTTCTATAAATATGCTCATATTTACCTTCTTGTCAAAATTTGAGGAAGCATGTAAGCACCACTTTAATACCTTTATGTTTTATGCGAAACAACAACAACAGCTGGGGTGACAGAAACACAACAAGTAGTGTAAATAGTGTAAACAACCAGCAGACATTTTGACATGTCACAGTACGAAAAGTAATCAAATTAAAGTGCTGAAATCTATTTAGTGGCTTCAGATAGAAAGAAAAGCATGTGTCAGCGCATATGGAAATGCGCACAAGAGGAATTGTGGTTGCAAGGTGATCAGATAAAACGATGCTTCGAGGCGGCCTGGCTCACATAGTGATGGGACCTCAGTGAGGTGTGAATGCAGTACATACAGCCTGACAGCATTCTTAAGAATATATTCCACGGAGTGAGTTGAAAAGCTACGAAACCTCCTCTCTTCATGCAAGCTTAAGCAGTCTTGACAAAAGCTGCATGTAGAGGAAGAAACTTTAGCAAACTTCCCTGTACAAAAAGGTGTTCAATAATGACTGTGTCCTTGAACTCCGAGGAGCGCAGAATGGAGCTGAAGTGAACGCTGGTGAAAATGAAAGCTTCCACCAAATTGATGCCAGTATTTAAAAAATAAAAATCCACGTGTTGATGTGTCTTCAAGTAGAGCAGCTCCACTGTTAGGTTATTAATAACTGTGTGATCTGTGCATGCATACTTCCGCCCGGATGTTTAGCATTGACAGAGTGTTGCATGTAGATTGAATTTATTGTGTTATGAACTGCAGCAGTGAGTAGGAGAGGTATAGCAGATGTGAACAAAGCAATACCAATGTCCCATTTAATATTTGTCCCTACCAACATATAACATGGAATTTCTGTCATTCACTGTGGCCAGAAGGTGTTCGATGGCAGCTCAGCTACAACAGCAAAAGGAATTACCTGGAGTGGAACAGTGTGAGTTACACCTAGTGACACTGGAATAATCCTTTGAAAAAAGATGCTTTAGAAAATCTCTGCTGTGGTATGAACTTTATTTTCAGTGCTCGTTAACCCAAAAAAAAGGGAAGTAGCTTAACCTGCAAGAATGTCTTATATGTGTATATATAAAGCATCATTAGCTGTGCCAGGGAGGATTGAAAGCCTAGTTGCCATTGCAACTGTAAGTCTGAGAGAGTCTGAATGTGTAGTTCTTTTCATCCCAAATCCAGCTTCAAAAAGGTTTTTGATCAATTTCTTTTTCTTTTTTTTTTACTCCTGACATCACTCCAACTCTCAGCTGGAAAATGGTGAATTACACTCCACTCCTAATGCACTTTTTTGATCATGTCTCCTTTAATGAAGTTCAATATCAAGACATCTCTTTCCTCCCAGTTTTTTGGGGCTTCTATCAGGTCTAATTGGACATACACCTCAAATAGACCTGCAGGTAAATGCTTCCCAGACTGGGAACAGAACACCTGACACTGATCATGTGTCTTTCCATTCTGTCTCTTTAATAGGTTTACCTCTGGCATCATAATAGTTGGTATGGATTTTATTGGCTTTTAGCTGCTACAGCAAATATTTGTTCTAAAACCAGTTATTATTATAAGCTCAAGCTTCGCTTGGCTTTATAATATGATTCAGGTCTTTGTTTAAATGATGAAAGCTTCACTTTACTCAACAGTGACCCTGTTTGCTAGAACTTGCCTGTATATACAACTAAAACATGTCAATAACATTTAGGTGCTACATAATCATTGGCCATAACATGTTAAGATATTGGTGTTGAGACAATACAAAGCCACACATTTATTCATGTTTCCTGACTTGTTAAAGGGAATCTTAATCTGCTTGTATTTACATTTCATTTTAAAATCTACTGGCGTTTTTGATGCATAGGAAGGCATCAAGGAGACAGGGCTGTAGCTAGTTAGTCAATAAACCTGTGCTTTTTTGTGAGCCTGTTAGAAGTTTTTAGACGTATTATGCTGAATTAAACCAGCTAAAAGAAACTAAAATACAAAAAATTAAAGAGGCGCTGCAGAGTCAGATGAGAACTCTGCAAGTTCCTCACTCAGAGCAATGTGTATACACAGATGCAGTGCCAGTACTGGTGTCCAGAGATGGGCAGTAACGCGTTACTTACTTATGCTGATGACACACAGCTCTACCCGTCCACTAAGCCTAATTCCACTCTCCCATTAGGTTAGGTTACGTACTAAAAATGTTTAGGATAAATGCGTAAATTCTCTCTGTGTATTTACAATTCTTGAATCTCTCCTTCCTCTCAGGTTAGGAGTTTAGGTGTTGTTTTCTAGCACCTTAAATTTTGACACATCAATAACATCACTCAGTCTGCATTTTTCCAGTCACGTAAAATCAGTTGGCTACGCCGTTTCTTACAGCTAACTGCACTGCTATTCTTGTACATGCTCTGGCTACACTCTTATTGATTATTGTAATTCTATCCTCTCTGGCTTACCACACAAACTTCTCAATAGGCTTCAGCTGATTCAAAATGTAGCTGCTCATAATGTTACTAGAAGCCATTCCCTAGAACATATTACTCGTTTCCTTTCAAGTCTTTCCATACTCTCACACCTTCATATCTCTTTGATCTTCTGCACATTGCCACTCCTTTCCATACTCTGAGATCCTCCTCTTATCTTATTCTCATTATACTACCCGCTTGCCATCATAGGCTTTAGCGCTTCCATCTGATTGGCCACTTGTCTTTGGATCTCTCCCCCGCATCACATTTACAATATTGATTTCTTCTCCGTCTTTAAAGTCAGTCTTAAAAGACATCTTTTAAAGCTTGCCTATTCTATTTGATGCTGTTTTTTTTTTTTAATTCTATACTTTATTGATTTATTTTATGCATACTGTGATTTTGGTATTCAATTGCTTGTAAGGTGTCCTTCAGTGCCCCGAAACGTAGTGAATGTGGGAGGAGCTACCAAAAGGATTTCAAGAATGATAAGCATATGGATCCCACAGGTTCACAATTATTTTCTTCCCATAGAAATGACTTCAACTTCTGCTACTAAGTTCTAGACATCATTTTGGTTCTCAGACCAGTGAAAATGTGGACTGGTTCTTAAAAAGAACTGAGGCAGAACTGGCTTTACACCCGCACCATGCTGGTGGAAAAGAGGCAATAGGCTTAAACATATGTTCCATGTTTGTGTAACTGTAACCTTGTGTACAGATGTTTGCATTGGTTTCAGGTTTGTGTTCTCACCTTCCATTGTCTCGTTTCTCCCCGCCCTCTCTCTGACTGGAGAACTCATACATACTGTATAACCTCAAAGCAAACATGCCCTTCCTTCTGCCACATTTTTCAGCCAGGCACATCCAACAACAACAGCATCGGCCTTTAAAAACCCATAGCAACGTTAGACTATATCCACTTCAAAGTAGTAGTAATACGTCATTCCACCTCTGGCATATTTAGTGCTTTGACAATGACAAGGTCTCAACAAAGTGTGGCTCTATAATATGTCTTCATAGACCATACAGTAATGGCTGTTCTCTACCTACTGGGCTATAATTTACCCTTCATGGTAGAGACTGGGACTGCATGGTTGGCTTTTGCTCTTAAGTGATTAAATTATTTAGCAGAGCAGAGATGGAGACAGAGAAAAACAGATACTGCATGACTATTTCTGGTGAGTGAGTGTGTGTGTGTGTGTGTGAGAGAGAGAGAGAGAGAGAGAATGAGAGAGAGAAGAAACATTGGAAGGCATGTCTTTCATGCATTTGCTTGTATGTGTGTTTATGTGTGCTAATGACACACAAAGTGTCCACACTGTGTGTTCTTCCTCATCAGGCTGATAAGACAAAGGGAAGCCGGTCAGTTTAATATCCTCATCGATCTCAGCTCACCTCTTTACACATTAACATTTACAACTAGGAAATCCAGCTCAGACAGCTAAAGACTCTCCTGAGTGAAAGGAAGTTGAAAATGTAGGGAAGTTATCTGAGAAGCTGGAGGAGGAGAAGATATGAATAGGGTGTGCAAATAAACCTGACAAAATTTTTAAAAAAAAATTTGTATATGCATTCTCATAAACTTATAATTAATTAATTAAAAACACATAAGAGCACACTGATTTGTGGAAGCTACCGTATTATCCCACCATACTGAATACAGATATGGGCATTGCTGTTCCCACATGTGTAGTATCCTAAAGGTAAAGGAGGAGGGAACTCGTAGGGATTTCCTAATCATAGAGGCAAATTTTACTTCAGATTCAACTTGCAAAGGATCATACCTATGTTGCATCATCTGAGAAAGGGTTCCCTTCACCAAAGAAGGAAAAACACTAAGGAACGAGAGCGTGTGACCGTCATGTGGATAAATGTCATCATCTTCCTCATTGCCTCAAGCCTCATCTCCTGAACTGAAGTCAGTGCTCTAACGCAAGAAAATGTACGTGTTTATTTATCCCTAATATTGTCACAATTACTTATTCAATTCACTTACTGTGAATAGATTAGACATACGACAAATCTCTGGACAGCTAACAATGGCCTGTTACAAGCTAACATTATGTTAGCTAATATTAGTGTCCTAAAAATTAAACTTTCTCTCTGATGAACAGTCTGATTATTTTCGCACATCGTATGAGAGTCTGAGGCCAATAATATCAGATCCACTTTAAATAAAGTTTTACTAATGCTGGCTAACAGCAGCAAAAACAGCAGTGCTAACTGACAGAAAAGGTCAGGATATCCTCAGCAACTCACCACAGTATCACTGTCACTGCACGGAGGTGAGCTCGACTGACTCATCAACCCGTGTAGGACTACATTCACAAAGTTTTATAGCCTCCCTCAGAGTAACTAGACATGGAAACCCAGCAGATTGACAACTGAGGTAAACAACTGACAGCCTACACTTAGTACCACGAAATATTTAATTCACTCAAATCTGTTTTTTATTCATGATTTATAGCTAAGTGTTTATATTATTAAATTATGTTAAAATATTCTGTGTATAAAAGTGTTTTTATCAGTCAGTAGAAAAACTGTGGGCATTATGGGGAAACGTAGAGATAATCTTTACAGTCTCAGTGTAATGTTTTTTATCTCTCTTGTTTGTTCTACAGTTCTTATATTCAGGTTCGTTTGCTGGATTTTAATGCAATAACTACACAGTGTTGTTAGGCCTTTGTTTAGATTTTTTACTGTAAAGAAAGTGTATGGTCGCCCTTCTCTCACCCCCCAACCAGTAACTACAGATGGCTGACCCGCCCTGAGCCTGGTTCTGCCTGAGGTTTCTTCCTGTTCAAAAGGCAGGGCTTCCTTCCCACTGTCACCAAGAGCTTGCTTATGGGGGTTGTCTGAATGTTGAGGTTTTCTCTCTATTATTATAGTGCTTTACCTTACAATAAGTAAGGTAAAACAACTGTTGTGACTGGGCACTATATAAATGAAATTTAATTAAATTTAATTAACCATAGGAATTTTAGACCAATCCAAGCTGTAATACTGTACCAGTCACCTGACAGCTTCTGGGAAAGAAATGTGGGATTTTATGACTGGGTTTGACTTCCAGAAGCAAGGGGGAAAAAATAGCCCTGCCCACTTCACGATTGTACAAAATGACCATTAAATCTGGCCTCTGTTCTCCAATATGAATTATTTTAACAATTACATTCCCAATTAATCAGCCACTGCTTCACAGAGCCCAAGGTGACACATTCAGAAAAATTGTTTTGGCTGACCGGTGGAACATAAAAATAATAATGGTAACTGTATTATAATAGAAAATAAGGCGAACAGGGATTATACATTAAATCTGTGGCTCCGGGGCCTTGAAATGGTGTGATAATCTTGAGCGCCTGCTGCAGGCTCCAACTCAGTCATGGCATATGACAGATTATGATTGACTTCCATAAATAGGGCTTCTCTGCGGGGAGCGCTTTGAAAAAAATGGAGAGAGATGATGTGTGACGGCTCATATCACATACTGTATCACTTACTGTATCTGCTGAGAGGTGTGTAGGAGCCTACTCGCAAATGCATTCATCAAAGTCCACAACACAGAGTTAATATCACACCGGGTAAAGCATGGTTTGGCTGTGTGTTAGTTTATTTTTAAGCCCCTGTAGCCTCGGAGTAAAATATATTTTGTATAAATGACTCCAGTAGTAATATGACACAACCATGACACAACCTTGAAATAGTATTGGAACACTTGTCTGAATCCATCTTAAAGGTACCCTGTGGAGTTTTCTTGTATTCAAGGAAATATTTTTGCAGTCATTGCTGTTCACAAAAAAGTCCATGCAGCCCCTGATTAGCTTAGAATAAGCAAAGAAACAGGGTGCCTAGCAGTTTGTAACAGGCTCTAACCCATTAATAATGGAGCTGTAGATGTGCTAATACATTGATTGCGTGATCTTTGCTCAACTCGGCTAATCGACTGCTGTCTTTATAGAACACAGTCACATTTCAGCTATAATAGTGTTGCTTACCATTTTAAAAGAGAATTGCTTAGTAAAAACATGGCAAATGTTACCACTTAAAAACCCATAAAAGACCAAGTTTTAACCCACAACTTGAACCATATGATAGATTTTCATTCTCAGGAGACAGTACTCCATGTTTCATGACCAAGTGGCACTTTAATATGAACAGGCTCTAACTGCAGACATCCCTATGCATGAATACCCACAGCAGCATGTTCAAGATGATATTAGATTTTTAATCATTAATAGAACATATTAAGACATGTCACCATGTCTTATCATCACTTCCTGTCATGGTATTTTCTTCTTAACCACAGGCTGTACTGACTGATCAGACGAATGAACCTCATGCTCATTCTCTCTCGGGTTCTCAGACACCAAGAACAATGTTTCTTACAGAAAATATAGCAAGAAAATATAAAGCTAGAAATGTCATCTTCACCTGCCAGTTCATTTGTCCATCATAAAAGCTTTAGATGCTTATTTAAAAAAATGCAGCCCTCGCTACAGTTTGTTGGGTATTTAAAATTCAGTTATTATGGTTCACGAAAAAAAAATATAGACCAAAAACACTTTATTTCTAAAATGTGAAATGAACTTAAAAGCAGTCTCTTTCTTTTCAAGATAATTTTAAACATTTGTGCCTCCTATATGCCTACATGTTTTGAAGAAATTTTCAAAGTTCAGAGCAGTGTAAGTTTAACAGAAAAGTGCCAGGAGAGGATTTAAATGTGTTGAGTTTAACAGCCAGTGCATCAAGTGTTTATGTGGAAACAAGACCTCGATCACTGAGCTGTAAAATTGTATTGTTGCTCTATCAATCTCACGTCAACATCCCCCATGTTGCTGTTGCTGCGTTTCAGAAATTTAGAATAATCTTTTACATTGCGGATATGCTTGTCATATCAGTCTGTGGGAATAATGTATAAATGTCAGACAGCAATGCATGAATTTGGTTGTGTATTGATACACTGACAACTCAGATGTACATCAAGTAAAACTGAGTTACTTTGTGGTGTTAAACCTGGTTTATATTTGTTTGCTGGTGTGTCTTTAAGGGGTTTTCATCGTCACTGAAAACTTGCTGATCTTCTGGAGCCAATAATAAAAAAGACTTCAGAACATGAATCAGATCACAGATTGTTGGCACTATGATCAGAAAACAGCAGAATTCTAACAACTGCACCTACAACTACGGCCTATTCTGGTTAAATGTGGCATAATCTTCACTCTAATCAGCACACTGTCTATGCAATGCACCTCATGACCTTTCACGGTTGTTGCCATCTCCATGTCCTCCTCTGAGAAGGTGTTTGTCAGTCTGAGGCCATGTCCACACTAATACGTTTTTCTTTGCAAACGCATCTTTTTCTCTCCATTTTGGCCTTCCATCCACACTGAGACGACGTTTGAAACAATCGAAAATGTTATGTTCCTGTATTGCGCAAGGGTGAAACGTAAGCTGATTCGACCTGCCTCATTTCTGTCTGCCGTTTATTTATTTTCCGGCTTTTTGAAATGTAGCGGCAAAATGTTGAGGAAAAACAACGAGTTTTTTTAATGGACTAACAATGAGGTGGAGTTTTCGCCGCGAGTAACAAAAAAGCACAAAGGTGCAAAAGAGAGTGAGAATCTATCTGGAGCATGTACAAAATGATATTAATCTTTAATAGGGCTGTCAAAATTGAGAGCAAACAAATCAACTGCTGTGTAATGCCCTCCGCTATCTTAGTTTAATTGGTCACATGACTGCATCGCATGACTAAAATGTGTCATCGTTTTTGAAAAGGCTCCGGGTTTGCTGACCACACTGCGACGCGAAAACGGCGTTTTCAAATGGATCCGCTTTGGAGAGCGTTTTCAAAACGCTCCGTTTTCCTTGACTGGAAACGCCGTCTCAGTGCGGACGGAACGCCAAAATGGAGAGGAAAAGATGCGTTTTCAAACGAAAACATATTAGTGTGGACATGGCCTCAGTTCCCTTTATTTGTTATGTTTTGGGCTTCTATGGGTTTATACTCCATTGAAATAAAAGTTGTCTTTGTTTATCAAGTTTAGCTTCAGAATCTGCATTTGGGTCCTTTTCAGCACAACCTGACAGAAACAGACTAAAGGTCAGGGTTTAATGCAGCAATCAAAACCACATCATCTGCAAAGACGAGATAGGCAATTTTGTGCTTCCGTGGACGTGACTTCTTGTTTTCAAAAAGAAGCAATTCATTTTATGATACATTAAGAGAAATGGTTTAAACCAGGTTTTTCATGCTTTTTTTGTTTGAACAGCAAGCTCGGCTTTATAAAAGTCAGTGGGAAAACTATCCTTTTCTCTTTGACCCCACACAACATTTTCTTAAGGACTTTATCGACTCAATTGATAAGTCTAAATCATACTGAATACAATATGAAGTTCATTTTGAAAATTATGGTCATTATCAGAGTCACAATAGAGGGTAAATTAGGATATCCTCATTGCTAAATGACTTGTGATTGATAAGTCCAATAAAGCAGTCCCCAACCCACGGTTGAGGCTCGGGTGTGAAATTGATGGTTCTCAGGATTTCTTATCGGTTTTTATCATTAGCTCGGTTTCCCTGGGTTTTTTCCCGTGTGTTATGAATAAATCTTCTTTTTTTTGGTACCAGTACTGCTTTTATTTTATTGTATTTATCCGCAACACCTTAAAGGCCGGCCCCTAAAAATACTGTCGGACATCAACCAGTCCGTGGCGCAAAAAAGGTTGGTTGATCTAATGATCTAATGAGAATCCATTTTCACCAACAGGTTCACACCATGCTCATCCGGTTTTCAAAACACCAAGATGGTGACTGTGAAAACACTACTGTAGAGGTTTGTGTTTTCTGTCCAATACTATTGATGACTACTTGTATAAAAACAGATAATAAATATAAACACTTATAAAAGAAATAGCTAGCAGTGTGTGCTCACAAGCAATGTAATTTTACATCTAAGCAAATTTTTATTATTTTTGGTCCTTCTGGTTGTTGCAAGGCAAGTTTATTTGTATAGCACGATTCAACAACAAGATGATTCAAAGTGCTTTACAGAGACATTAAAAAACAAAAACAATAAAAAAGCATGATTTAAAATTGATTATAAAAAAACAGTAGATAAAATCAGTAGTTAAAATGTAAGTTTTGAAATTTAAGCTTAACAGTGTGGATTTGGTGCTTTATTCAAATGCAGCTGAGAACAGGTGAGTCTTCAACCTGGATTTAAATAAACTGAGTGTTTCAGCTGATCTGAGGCTTTCTGGGAGTTTGTTCCAGATATAAGGAGCATAAAAGCTGAATGCAGCTTCTCCGTGTCTGGTTCTGACTCTGGGAACTGATAAAAAACCGGATCCAGATGACCTGAGGGATCTGGAAGGTTCATACACTACCCATTATGTCCATCTCTATGCCTATGTACTCAGATCAAATCAACCAGGAGGGAGGGAAAACAGCAAGGGAGATGTGGGGGAGGGGTGAAGAGAGAGAGAAAGAGGGAGAGAGAGAGAGCTTATTGTAAACTGTAAGAGGTGTGCAGCAACTGGGACAGATTATGTCTGCGGAAACAAGGACTGCAGGATCCCACCCATCCCCCACACACACCACACCGGCACAGACACACAAACACACACGCACACACACTATAGCTCATTTGTGCTTGGCTGGTCACCTCACTGCAATAGATAGATTCCACCCCACCCCCTATCCTCTGCTCAGTCATTCAGACCTGGGAGAGTCAATAACAAGCTGACATCATCATTGGTTTTGTAGGATACAGTGCTGCCTTTATTCTAGCAGCCATATGAGAGAGAGAAAGCGAGAGAGCAGCATCTTCTGTGCTGCTGATGAGGCTGGAGGCTGAGGAAGTGAATGCAGGTCAGGGAGCAGAGGTAGAGACAGGTGGACTGGAGAGAGATAGCCGTGGTGGGGGAGGGGAAGAGCATGAATGGCCTTTCCATGGCTGAATCAGTGACAGGTGACCGAGATGTTTGTCATATACACACAGTTAGGCCATTCTTGCATGCACGCATTTGCAGCCTTACAAACTCTCAAATCAAAAGACAAAATCTTAGAGTCAAAAATTTAGAAAATGTGGTTATCAGATGTAATTTCCCGTCAAGGTTAATATCAATGTTATGGCGATTTATTGAGTAGAGAGCTGGAAAAACCATTATATGACCTACAGTTGGAGTCCTTACATCAATAACTGTGCTACAATGCAACAAAAGTGTTTAGTTTTTTAAATGTATTGATTTAAAAAGATCACTAAAATATACATTAGAATAGTTAGCTAGTATCAGCATTTCCTTGTGCGCGTGGAGCCTATTGCACTAATGCTAGTCCTACTGAGTTAGTGCACATCAGTACTGCACTGAGGATGTATTGACACAAGCAGAGTTATGGGCAACGTGCTGCACGTTCATGTCAGTATTTTTACACAAGTCTACAAGACAATAGTTGGCGATGCTAACTGAACACAAAAACTGCAAACTCAAAAAAGACTGGAAAAATTGTGCAGCTAAAAACATGCAATAGACAACTCAACCTTGAGAAAGACAGACTTGGCATTGCCAAGCATTTCTGAAGCTGAAGCAGGTAGTTCTTGTAAAGCTTGAAACGAGCAGGAAACATAATATTAGGTGGATGTTTTTATCTGCTGCTTTAATCGGGGCTGAGCTAGCCAGGCTTACTCGCTTACTTGTGAGATTGCTCAATCTGTCTGTTTCACTAAGTTGACTTGTAAGGTATCAAGCTGAGAAATGCATTTTCTAAACAGCTGTCCGTAGAGCGGTGCTGAAGGACTAGCAGCATGCCTATCAGCACTTTTAATTTGTAATTGTTTAGTCAAGTTGTGCACCACTGCATGCATATTTTAAACTCCAGTGATCGCTTGTTTTCAGCAGCTCTGAGGCACGGACATGGGCAACTGTTTTTTATTCACTCCACTTGACTCGTAAAATCCTGGCAAAACCACCATGTTGGCATGGCTTTGCGTCAGTGTTAATTTAGAATGATGTTAGCTGCAGGCACATGTGGGTCTCCAGTTATTGGATAAGGAAAATTGAATCCCCTCCCTCGTGGTTATTGGTTAGATGTTAGACTGGAGATTGGAGCCGAGTGTAATGAGTTGACAATTCGGTTTTATATAAAGCTACAGATTAATATCAATCTTCTAGTTGTGAAGAACCAAACTATCTCCTGAAATAGTAGTACTTCAAAGCCAAAAATGCAGACACGCTCATTCACACACAGATAGACGATCACAACCGTAACTTCCTTGCCCTTCCCCTTCAAGCACACACACACACACACACACACACACACACACACACACACACACACACACACACAAAAACAACAGACAAACCCAGGACTATATGAAAAAATACACAAGCCCTACACAACATTCCAATCAATTTTCCACACTCCGCTTCAGCATTCCTGCCTGGTGTTAGAAGCTTTCTTCCCACTGCACACAGAAAGCTGTGTGTGTGTGTGTGTGTGTGTGTGTGTGTGTGTGTGTGTGTGTGTGTGTGTGTGTGTGTGTGTGTGTGTGTGTAAAAATCTTTAGATGCTGTGTAGCAGTAGGGCGCAGTGAAAGGCTTTCTCTGTCAGATCAGCTATTCCACAAGCTCAGTTTCTAATCCTTTGATGCAACAGTCTGCTTTGCCCCCCAAAATACAATTCATACCTCTGTCTTCTGTATGTCCACTACCAGTTCATTGCTATAAAGCTGCATAACACTGTTTTCACAATAAACGCAAGAATTTCATATTTGCATTCATAAATAGTATGCTGGCATGCCCAGATATCATTACTTACTGATCTGTTCTTATTCGAATAATTGGGATAGGGATTTGCATCATTGTGTAGCTTAAGCTGATATTGCTCAATAACATTGTTATGTAGGTTATAGCTCGTATTGTTAAATAACAATTATGTAGCAATAATGTAACACAAAAAGAATGTAATGAGTAGTGTAAGAACTTACTTTCTTCTGACAGTAAACAATCCATTCTGTTGCAACAGTGTAGACTGTTATGTACAATGCATTATTGTTTTGAGTAAGAACCATAGATAATATCAATGTTGGCATTGCTATTGTTTTGAAGCTTGGAGTTGATCGTTTCTAATATCCCCATCTTGGTATTTTGAAACCAGGTGTGACTAGGGATAGGTATCGTTTAGGTTTTATCCGATACCAGTACCAAACCGGTACTTTTGAAACGGTGCTTAAACGGTGCTCGAACCGGTGCTTAAAGAATGGAGAACACACACTTTGTCCAAAACACCTCTTATGTTTACCTGTTTTTTTGTAAAAAGGTAACAATGTGTGCCTTTTCTGCAGCTATAGGGCATATATGGTATCACCCCGGCTGGAAGCAGTGCTTAAACAATGGAAAAAAACACAAACTTTGTCCAAAAACCTCTCATGTTTTCCACTTTTTCTTTGGTCATTTTAGCCTTTTTGACCAGGGTGAAGGGAGCATCTGCCATCAAACAAGAAGACAGCCGCATGTAGCTATGATGATGTTTGCTAGTTCACCTTATGTGCATTAATGTAATAACGTGGTTAGCCTACTCAACGTAAATAACACGGGGACAACATTAAGCTACTCACGCAGAGAAGAACGGCTGCTGCTGCCATCATCATCCGTCATCATTTCTGCTACACTGGCAGGGCTAGGGGCCAGGACTCTCCTCTTCGGGTTTTGGGGGGGATGTTGCTAACTCCAGGTCTGATAACAGGCACCACACCCGCAGTAGATGTGCTCGGTGTGAGGTCTCACAGCAAGCTATCGAATACGGCGCATTTTTCGGCTTTTAACAAAATGCTATACGTCGCCAGGTGTTTCATCAGATTCGAGGTGTTACCTCCTTTGCACAGTATCAGCTTAAAGCACTTGTTGCAGGCTGCTGAGTTTGCATATTTTGCTGTGAAGTACAGCCAGACTTTGACCGCTTTGTCTTGGGCATTTTTAATCTGTAGCTCTGCTCTAAAAGGACGTATGTACCTGGACCCGCCTACTACGCTTGCAAAGGTAAAATGATTGGCTAGAATCCAAAGTGTGTGACGAAATGTGCGCTGCTTTTTGGTCTGGTTACTACCGTTTATGTCATAATGGCACCGGATACCGGTACCCATCCCTAAGTGTGACAAGCAAGGGCTAAACTAAAATCTTCTAAAATTGTGATCAAATAACTAGCTTACAGTGCCAGGTTGCATCCACGTTTGTCTTCCAAACTATTTGAATTCTTAATGGCAAAGATTCAACAAGATCCTGGAAACATCCCACAGAGATTTTTGGTCCATATTGACATGACAGCATCAGAATCAGATTCCGTTATGGTCATTCAGTCAATACATAAAATATGCATTGCTGAAGGAAATTAAAAAACACAGACAAAAATACAAAAGAATCACAATAAAAACAGAAGTAGGTTAAAAGAATGTAGTGCAGCTGTCTATTACACAATGTTCACAGTTGCTTCAGATTTGGCACTGCACATCCGTGTTGCAAATCTCTCCATTCCACCACATGCCAAAAGTGCTTTGTTGGACTGGTGACTGAAGGCCATTTGAGTGCAGTGAACTCGTTTTTCAAGAAACCAGTTTGAGAAGATTTGAGCTTTGTGAGAGGGCACATTATCATGGTGGAAGGAGCCTTCAGAAGTGTTCATTTCAGTAGTTCATTAGTTCATCTGCTTCAAGGTTCAACCTGTTGTGTATTCAGAGACGCTCTTCTGCATACCTTGATCGTAGAAAGTGGTTTTGTGAGTTATTTGGACTGGATAATTTGTGTTTTTTTCCTATAAAAATCTATAGAGAAACTTGTAATTTTCCAAACTGAAAAGTACTAAAAATGTTTCAGTCCAGTTATTCATTCACACTACACATATACACCTGAACTATAGCCCTCGTTTGTTTTTGGTAACACTGAAGGTGCATGAGTATGTTTGAATCCACACAAACACAGATCATTGAAATGCTGAAAAGGTATAATGCCCTTCCACTGAGTGGGTGGTGAGTAAAACACTGTATACCTCAAAAAATAAAAGCAAGACATGGATTCCAGGGTTGTAAAAAGTCACTCGCACTCAGACATTCCCAGACACACTCCCACAATCCCACAGTATGACTACACACCCACATGTAGAGTCATCCACAGATAAAAGAATAAAGCACAATCCCAGTCAACCTCCCACACGCGTACACATAAAAACAGCGAGTCCAGGAGAGCAAAAAAAGGGAGATAGTGTGGTGTGTGCACTCAACTGTGGCTGGGGACATGATGATGTGTCTGTATGTGTGTTGTAGGCTGCATAGTGGACAAAATTAAGGTAATTTCACGGCCTGGTGCTGCTGACTTGTAGCCACTTGCTCCCTTTGCTACAGCAGTATGTACACCTAAATGTACATGTAGGTGTTAATGCAGCTGTGAGAGCAGAGACCACTCCAGAACTCACAATATTAGATGTAGTAAACAGTGCTTGTCCCTTATGAATGTCTAATATTAATATTTGGAGGTTTAAGATGCTCAAGATGACACTGGAGGATATATCTTTTAAACTAGACTGTTTTCCTGACATTCATGTGGGTAACAAACAGAGGATTTAAGTCTCGTCATGTTTTTTTTTTCTTTACCTGGCAAACATGAAATCTTTGACTTGTACCTCTGCTTTCTTTGCAGCGCACGCAGTACTGATCAGCTGTGGCATACAATCAGCCCAGCTGCTCGATACCAACTCGACTGATATAATCTGATCTATAAAAAGATGGCATCAACCATCCCTGCAATCAGCAAACAGTCCGATAATGGTGATGTTCACATCTTAAACCTGTCAAGTCTCATGTTTTACTCATGAGGTTTCAGAACCCTTTTCTGTTATCACACAGCAATGAAATCAAACTCTTTCCAACTGTCACACTATCAAAGAACATCCCATAAAAGGCCCTTTTGGCTTCAGTAGCTTCTTACGTGTGTGGTGGCAGCCAGTAGGAGATAATGTTGTGAAAAAAGCCATTTCTGACCGCCTGTTGTGTGAAAATGGTCCATGTTCCTACCTTCTGTGGCACCTACAAATCCCTCCCTCCCATTTTGTAGCTTAGGAAACAGAAACAGTGCATGGTGAACTCTAGTGAAATAGTCTTTATCCTAAAAGCTTACAGTGTTGGCTTATAATTTAGCTTCTTCACAACCATTAATGTGAGATAAAATTGCAAAAACATGAGATGCAAATCCTGGGTTAAGTTAACCAGCTTAACGTTGCAGATTAAAGTCTTTTAGTTGCTGCGTTAATCAAATTCACAAGCTGTGTACAAACAAATGTTGCTTCCAGGTTTTAAAAGTGAAATGAGTGCAGGAAGTACTTGCATTCTTTTCATTTACCAGCAGGGGCAACTACTTTAGTTGCAAAAAAAAAAGCCAGTTTATACAAGCGTGGCTCCTTTTATCTACGCGTTCAACAAAGTCTTCTGAAACTCTTCTGAAAGCATAAACAGGAAAGTGAACCACTCATCCACCTCCTGCACAAAGCTAAGTAATCCCCACCTTAGGGAAGGCCTACTGACATTGTTTACAAGCTTCTGGGCACATACACATTAGTATCATTAATAGGGAGTTCACAGCGCATATAAATGCATTTAAATCTTCACCAAACAGCCAAAGCAGCCAAAAAGGATCCAATTCTGTGAGTGATTTTGTAGGGCCAACTATTCAATGAATCACCATTTGTTGACTCATAAATAACAATCATTTTCACGTAACCACCAAGTGATGAAAAAGTCAGAACAGTTTCTAAAATTACTGTTTTGTCACTGTTAATAAAGTTCTGAAGAGAATTAGGAGTTAAATTGGTAGCTGTGATGTTAAATTGCGTCAGTGTGGGAAGCAATGGGTGGAGAGAAATGACCCTCATCCCCAGCCGTGGTTCTGACTTAACAAAAAGATGCTTCAAGTAGGCTCCATCAGTACTCATCTATGCCTTTGATAGCCCAGATGGCCTGCTTGCAGCAGTGACCTACATACACTGAGAAATAAAGATGGGAAGAGTGGTACACACAGCGCCTTTGTGCCTCCGTGTGTCTGTGTGTGTGTATTCCTGCAGGACAATGAGAGAGCAATTACACAACATTTAAGAGTGAATCCTAACCAAGTACTTTCAATACAGTTTATTCCCCTGGGTCAAGTTTTGTTCCGGCGGCCAATTTAGCTCGACTTCATAGCAGTGTTAAAAAGGTGAGGACTATAACGATGCACAGCAGCACATCACCAGCTCACTGAAGGATAAAGTATTTTACTCTCATCATAGCACTCTTATCAAAGGTGATGTTCCTCATTTCCATCCATTTCATGATAATGTGCTCTCAGTGATATTTTGTATTAGCAGTAAATTGGCCCATTGCTATGTGATAGACAGCAGCGATGTGGCTCGTCCCCACCACAGATTTGCAAGTCGCTGTGTTGTTGCTATCACTAGGCTTGAGCTTTCTTGCTTTCCTTGCCAGACTGATGATGAGCTCTGCCCCCCCCCTCCACCCAAAATCCTTGGATGTCTGATCAGCCTCCAGTATGTAAAAAGAAAACCTCTCTCAGATCCTTCCTCCAGGATGAGTTGATTTTCTACTGATATAACTCTTAAATTGAATACAAGTGCTTTCATAGATAGCAGGTGGGAATGTAAATGGCATCTTTTATGAATTGGTGCCTTTTAATTATCAAAAATGCAACAAGGGCACCTGTTCTTTGAACAGTACAAGAGGCATTTCTCCAGAGCAATTATGAGGTGTCCTGTTTCCTGTTATTGTGGTTTATATTTCTTCCCATAAGGGTTTCATGAGCTTCACAACACCAGCCCTAAATTTCACTTCTCTCACTGTGCTCTGCTGAGGCCCTAGGAAGCATTTGCTTCACATAGATTTCAAGGTTGCTGCGTTAAAGAAGCTTCACAAGACTTGCTGGATGAGAACAATACTCACTGGGCTGCAACTGGTTTAGGTTCAGAGTTTCAAAGTGAGAAAAACAAAAATATGGGACAGACTAGCCTAATGTCTACTGAATAATAAATATAAAGCCCTCAATGGAGCTAGCTGCTTCAAGAGCGTGCTTACAATTTATGCAAGTGTTAACCCACAAGGCAAGCGCTCTGTTAGAGACAGAGAAAGCCCAGAGAAAGTTGCTGCTTAATAGTTAAAGGCATGAATAACTGACTGTGGTAAATGCTGCTCATCTGGAATAGGTCAGGCAGTTTCCCTCCAGACAGAATGTGACTTGAAATCTTCCAGGTTGGGAGAAACTGAGGAATCTGACTTTAGCTATTATTCTCCAGAGGTTTTTACAGGAAACACACAAGAGAACAGGATTTCACACTGAGCCCACGCAAGGAATACTGGGTTTTCAGCAGAAGGTAAGGAAAGGTGAGCACCAGGCGGTCTTTAAAAAATGTGAGGTTTGATTAGTGGAATCGGAAACAGGTGAAGCAGCTGAAGCCAGAAACACCAGTGTTTCCCACTGTGCTGGCCAGCAAGAGAATCCAGCCCATTGCTGCACCTGGCAGAACAAGGACAGAAGTAGAGAAATAATCGAAGCACAGTTGATGTTATCTTTAGGATTTCTTTCTTTGGACATTCTCACTCAACTAAAACCTGTCTATAGCAGAGAAACAGTATAGGTCCTAAAGAAATAATAATAATAATAATAAATTGAGAATGTGCTGAAAAATCAAGGTGGTCTTACCAAATATTAACTTTCAAGCTCATTAGAATTCTACATACTATGTTTTGGCCTTGTATATTGTATTTCCATTTATGTGTACACATTCCTATAAAGTGCTGCATGTATAGTTCCCATTTTTCAAGCAAAATATAAAGAAAGGATGAGTGGCTCAAGACTTTTGAACAGTAGCGTCAATACTGACATTCATTTTATCTTAATTTAACAGACAAATTACCTGCTGTGATGTATCAACTCCAGCATGTTCCCACCAGTAAGAATAAGATCAGTTCTAACTTGCTGTTTGGTTTTAGGACTTCTTTCATGTATTGTTTTTGTTCAGGAGCAGCATCCGATCGGTTTGGATCTTATCTCACTAATAGAAGTTCCACAATCTGTATCGGCTATCTCGTATCCGATTTTATCCCACTGTCTTGTTATATCTTGCAGGGCTTTGCCATTTTTAAACTCTTTATTATGACCAACTATTAAATTATAGAATTAACAAATGATGTATCATTCAGCACATTTTATTTGTAGATAACATCAACATTTATTTCTCTTTCAAACCATATGAGACTTTTAGGCAATCAAAAGTTGGTCATGTAGTCCTGTATAGAAGAACTGCTATAAAGTGTGACGTCTGAAATAGGAATGCTCAAAAAGCTCCAGGAATTATTAACAGTCCTTTAATATTCATAAAATATTCAGAGAGGTTTGCGGTTACAGTGCAGCTACAAGCATAGATTTTTTGCAGAAGCATAAATATATAGTAACATGTACGAGAACAGGAAACACAAAGGTACTTAGGAATAAAAAGACAATCATGCATAAGCATCAGACTACTACCACTACCAGACATGAACCAAAACACCAGGGAACCAAAAGAAATAAAACTCATCACTAGAATAGAAATAAACAGAAACCAAACAGAGATCAGATACTAACAACATTACAAGGAATCACAATCACTATATAATAAAGAAATGGAAACAGGAATCAGTAACTTTAAACAGTAGAACAGAAACTCAAAGCTAAATATCAAAAAAGGAACAAATCCAGGGACCATAACACTAACAGATTAGCTAAATTTAAGTCTGTGGGACTTCTTATCTATTATATGTAGATACCATATTGGAATATTGGTTGCTGCTGCTGTTTTGGGAGAGTTGCATCTCCCAGTACAACTAACTAGTTTGTGTGAATGGATGAAGGAGGCAAGTTGTATAAAGCACTTTGAGTAGAAAAGTTCTATGTAAGAACCACAGTTTCATTGTAAAAACTTTACATGATCTATGTTTTATAGACAGTCTTATTTTGGACATTTTGGTGTACTGAGCAAATCCTTTCCAATTCTTTCCTCAATGGTGAACCAGTAAAGCCAGGCCTACATGGTGGGATGTTTAATGGCTCACCTGTGAACTGATTATTTCTCTTATGTGCTGTAACCCTTAAGCAATTGCAGAACGATATGGAAAATATTAAACAATATTTTAATAATAGAAAAACAATTTGAAACATGTCGAGGCAGAGGGGTCTGAACATCCCTGCAGGCCTGGGAAATACTTTTGCTGGAAATCATGCATTGCAGGAATGTTTGGCAGAATACAAAAAACCCATAAAAGCCTTTCAAGGAAAGAGGAAAAAACTTGCTGTGTTATCCAAGCCTCACATTCTTCTGTCACAGATGGTTCTGCTTAGTGAACACCTCATACTGAATCTGGATTGGATGAAATTTTAACAGGCCCCATATTTAAAGAAGAAGTGGCTCATTTGGGGATGCAAACGTCAGCTGCTTCTTTTCTTTGTGATTTGTGGCTGTTGTGGCCTGTTGCACATGGACATTTTTTTTCTTCTCGATTTGCTCGCCTACTTCCAGCGGACAACACGAGCACTGTTTTTGATTTGTGTTAACTGGGAAGACAGCAAACACTTGTTTGTGCATGGTAGTTCAAAGCTGTTTCAAACCAGAGCTTATCAGAGATGCGCTGGTATTTGGGTCCACCTCACCGCAGCAGTGTCCCACTATGGCTAACTGTTTTCTTTGCTTGGGTTGAAGAATGTGAATTTAAATAAGTTAGCTTCACACTTCCCAAAAACATTCAAACTAAACACCATGCAAACAAAAATGAATATGGTTTATTCTGGGCCAAGTTTTATCCTGTTATCCTCCTGGATCTCCATTCGAAACATCATCAGTCTAACTTGGTATGATGCACTCTGTCTGTCTGCATGATGGCTGTTATTTCCCCTCCCTTCAACATCTTAAAATGGAAAAGAGATGAAGAAATTGCTGATATTTATAATCAGACTGTGGTCTTCCCTCAGTTCAATTTGTTATGTCAGGCTTTCCAAGCACGACAAACTCCTGACTATCAAATGTCAAAGTTTTTTTTTAAACCACCCATATGTTGGAATCACTGGATCCAAACTTATCATAACACTTTGACCAAACCACACATTCATCTAAGACCAGAACGAAGAAACATTCTCCGGGTCAAAGAGTACTTAGAACCTCCCAAGTTCATCTGGCATTACTGGCCAGGCAAACCAAATTTATGAATTATAGATATCACATGAATCAGCCTGAAATACTCAGTTTGAACACACCCTCACGCTAAAGGCTTTGACTGCACTAGAATGCAAAGTTCACACATGCATGTAAAGAGCCTACATGCACCGTATTATTTTGCTAAACCTTTAAAACCCTTCAGTCATACAGGCCTAGAGACCATCTGCAAGCCACTGATCACGAGGGAAAAATTAGAATTCCCTGACTGGTGGCAAATGATTGCTAGTAGTAGCTGTGAAATGTATTGCTAAGCTCGAGTCACGCAGGCCTACAGCCCTCCTTGTGATTGCTTTGGTTGCTAGCAGGTTATTGCAGTCATCCACAGTTTGTATGGGCGCCAGCGATTTGATAAGAGGTTACGAAACTGTGAAGAGTTCTTTTACTTTGAAAGGACACGATCTCTTTTTCATTTTGCGTAACAGTTTTTCAAATTTAGCTCCGTCTCACTGGTTAGTTAGCCAGTGTGTGCAGACAAGTTGTCATCTTCTACGTAAATTGCAGGTAACCACGACAATCTGGTAGTTACCAAAGCAATCACAGGCAGGTTCCCGATACAGTTAACTGAATTTACCCAGCGACAGCCAGCAACTACAAGGAATATTTACCAGAGGTTGATATAGGGAACGGTCCTGGGCCTAAATAATAATAATAATAAATAAATAAATAATAATTTTTTTGTAGATCAGTTGATTTCAATGCCAGCTCACATCAGTTGATGGTTTAGCTTCAGCCTTTCTACATAGGCAATTGGCAGATCTCAAATGGGACGTGCCATTTAAGCTGCTTTAGGTACACACAATTATGACTCCTCTGCAAGCCGCTTCGCTCTCACCTCCACCTCATCTCCTACTGCAATGTTTTCTAACTTAGTAGATGTCATGTCTGCTGTCAGGGGCATCGTCTTTCTTTTGCCTTGAAAGAAGAATGGCAATACAAAGAGAATCAGTGCTATGGTATACACAGTGGCTGCTCTAGTAGAATGTGGTTGTTCTCACTTTATTTTGTTATTCATCAGAATTTTAATTGGTTTACCATTTGTGTTATTTGGATATGCTCTAGTAAAAACCTTGAAAGAGAAGTTGTGTTTAAACTTGAGGTTGTAAATACTACTATCAGAAAAGAACTGATACTTGCAACCATATTCATGGACCAGGTGGAGCTATCCACTGGAGTCTCCCCTGAGACATGTTGGTACATGGGTGAGGCTGACCTTGAACATCCCGGCTGAGTTAGCGTTTGGCAGAATTGGCCTTTACTGGTGTTTATCAGATTTACATAGATTTTGTTTTTATTATGAGGGTCAAATTCACTGTGGCTGGACACTTACGATTCCTCCCCACCCGTTGTCTTTGTTTACTGTATCTGTACTGCACCACCCGCTCCTCTCACTCTCTCTCTCATTGCTCTAAGTAAAGAGGCTGCCATGACAGACTGCCTGTTTTCAGATGTCAGGCAGGGAAGAGCTTAACTCTAGGGAGCTCTGGAGATCAAAGTATTTACACACATACACACACACAGACACACACACGCGTGCGCAAACGTTCATGCTCTCAGTTACCACAAATCCAGCCTAACGTACACACACAGACAGAGGGATGTGAAATATCAGCATCAAACTGGATGCGACAAGGTCTTTCCCATGGCACTTTCTGCTGCTGCCTCTTCATGAGCATGCACATGCACGCACTCACACACAAATAATATTTGAAATCTGTAAGGGCAGATTAGGCAAAATCTCTACGGGTGTTTCAGCAGCAACCCACTCTTTGTGACAAGAGAATCCCTTTGTGTGTGTGAACAGCTTTTTAGTACTTTGTGTGTATTTGTGTGTGTGTATGTGCATGTGGTGAAAGTGTGTGAAGGTTGAATGGGTCTGAGTGACAAAGATGCCCCACATTCCCTATGTGTGTGATTTCAGCTTTGACTAAATTAACATTATCCTCCATCCCATCCCCATTCCCTTTTTTTTCACTCTCTCACATTGTCTCCCTTGTGCCCCCCTCCTCCATCACCAGTAATATGAGGGGTGAGATTATCCAGGCAAAGCCATTGTGGTTTCAACAC
Source organism: Haplochromis burtoni (assembly GCF_018398535.1). Taxonomy (NCBI): domain Eukaryota; kingdom Metazoa; phylum Chordata; class Actinopteri; order Cichliformes; family Cichlidae; genus Haplochromis; species Haplochromis burtoni. The sequence goes on along the minus strand of NW_024582615.1, from coordinate 88,431 downwards.
AAACCTCCTGGATCTCCAGAGAGCTCCAGATTCTTTTACATAACAGCTCATCCTTTCCCGAGCACTGAGGAGATTAGGATGCAATTTTAGGTTTGTCTCTGAAGGCGAATATTAAAGAGAGGCTTGAGTTTTCATTTGGCACTCGAATAGGAGCGTCTGTGATTTTACTGCAGGACGGACAGCTACAGATTCTATTGCATGCGACCAAATCTGTCCCTTATTTCTGCTTAACTGTGCGTCACAGATGACATCTGATGCCATATATTATTAAAAGGCCTATATTTTCACGAAAGCAGGTTTTAAAAGCTTTACCTACTTTGTGCGTACCATTAAATTCACGCCAACCTGCTATGTGACACTCCAATTACAATACTTGTACATTTTGGGCTGAATGCAAAAGGTTAAATGTTAAACGGTGTTTGATGAAAGCAATTTTTGGTAAACACTGAAAGATATATGAGCTTATGGAGAAATCATTTACTGCCCACAACCACAGCAGCCACGAGAGGCAGTTACGATATGATGGCACACTGAATTACTTTTTCCTCCAGTCACTTTCTCTGACTAAACATTGGGCGACCTGACTGCGAAACTCTGTCTCCTACTAATTATGTTTACCAGCCGCAACAATGTGGCTGGTATTTTTGTGTATGTGTGTGTCATCCTGCAAAATGTGGTCGTAGAAGCACTAACTGTAGCGGAAACTACCACAAAGGCGGTTTTGAGGACTTTGAAAGGTGTTTATGTCTGTCTGGTTGTCTGAGAATGGATTTTGTCAACACAATAGCATGACGGTGCAAAACACAGTGACAAAGCTTCAGAGGTGGGTGTGGTCTAACCCATGAGTAGTGAGTTTTTTAAAGCCATAATTTATTGTCAACTTCAAATATGATGTGTTGTTTGTTATATAAGATACAATATTTGCCTTACGAGGCATAGCTGATATTGTTTGCCCTTGTCATTATGTTTTTATATGTTGCTGATATAAAAAAATTAAGGATTAGATTGAAGAAAGGCATGATGTGAGAAGTCAAGTCTGTTGGGAAGCCTTCATAAGACGGTCTTCCAACACAATATCCCCTCGTGGCGACCAAGGGGCAACCTTGCAAGCAAAAAGTGGAAGCCTGTCTAAATGAATCGATGAAAAATGCCAAAAATAACTTTTTGCGCCATCATAGTGATTCCCAAAGTGCTAACAGGCGAAGCTTTAACATATCTTGGCATGGTGTGCAATGTGTTTCCTCACAAATCTGAGGAAATTGATCAAATCAGTCACCGAGTAAAGTAACTGAATTTATAAATGTAGCTTGCTAACATTATCTTATAACTTTGCACTTCTCCCTCTCTGCCATTATGGTAAGTTAAAAAAACGAGGCTTCAGAATTTATAATGTAAAACCGATGAATGACGATACAGTGACCGACTTTTCTACAACCCATTCAAATATCTCCCAGAAAGTTTGGTAAAAACTTGAGTAGGTGGAAGAACTCAAGCCCAGAAAAGCTATTTTTATGCTTGCACTGTCATCCCATTGGAAAGTCTGATGACTCAGCAGGCAGGGCCATAGATAGAGGAAATACTGTGCATGTGCAGTGAGTCGCACAGACTGGATGCTGAAAAACATTATGAAAAAAGGACTCAGAGACATTCAGATGAGCTTGTTTAGTTTTTTTTGAGTGAATACTTTTGAAAATCTGGAGCCAGATGTAGGAGCCAGATAATATGGTGGACATTAAAATGAAACAGAGGGTGTTTGTCTTTGCATGGACCGAATTTCATAATCTATCCAACCACCAGCAGGAAACAATACAGACCGCCGGGGAGTGTTTCTTACCACATGGGCAGAAAAGTCATAAAAGTAGCAGATTAATGCAGTATTTCAGAAAAAAGACTGAGCAACAGAGTAAACTGAATAGAGAAAATGTGCACTTTATTTCAAATTTTACAGCTGCAGCTTATTTTTTGCAGTTTGATTTTTGCAAAAATATAGAACCTCATGTTAAAGTGGTTAACTTGTAGCCATAGTACTTTTTGAAGGTGATGCCATCAATGTTTGCATCCTGTCACACTGTCAGGAGTCTGTCTTTACAAGTAGACTTCTTGATTGGTGGTAGTGTTCAGTTGTACTCATAGCAATCTACATGGATAACTATAGGACATCAGAATCGATCAGATAAAAAAACTAAACAAACCCAAAAGCTTTATTTTAGGGTGAGCTGTCCCTTTAAAATTAGTGCCGCTTCCATTTTAACAAGCACACACAGCTAAAGACCAAGACCTTCAGTTTTCTTGTGCAGCAAAGTCATCAGATGGCGGTTGAAGCAGGAAATTGTGACAATTGAAGGTTGAGAAAGCCTATTGAAAGAGGTGCCCACTGTGACTGAAAACAGCTCTACAGGCAGATATAATGAGAGATAACTGTCTTAATTAGGCTGATTATCTGCATAATAGATTCCAGTGAGTCATCTGTCAGGAGAAGAAGAGCTATAGATTACCTTTTTCTTTTATGAAGGTGTTTGTTCTTCAAGAGCCAGCTTTCACGTGTTTTTTTAACAGCACGTACAAGGACAAGTATGTGCCAATAGGAAGGCTTTTTCTTTCCCGTTTTGAAATATGCGCACGCACTCTTTCATCACATTTTTCACAAGCAGTGATGTGATGGCCAGCAGTTAAAAATATGGTTGCCTTGGTAAGAGTATTGGTCTGAGAGTTTTAGCTGGGAATTATTGGATGATACTGAATAAAAATAAAAAGAAAGGATGAAAAGAAACTGTCAGAAGAAAGGGAGCAAGAATTTCTTATCTTGGAAATACATATAAATCTACAACAGAGTCAAGAAATTTAAAGCAGATGCGTTATGTTTTTCTTTTCAGTTTCCTCTCAGTCACTTTGGCCTTTGCTCTTGACAGAAAGACAAATGTCACAGAATCTCTTCTGGGATCCTTCACTGGATTTTCTGTTACTGCCCTTCTTGCCTTTGTTTGAAAGATAATGCCAACTCTCTCTGTTTATGTTTTAAACTGTTTCACGGGACAAGAAAAAAGGTGCAGAAGTCAAAACACTTGTGCTGAAAAACACCTCAATGAAGACTGACAAAACCTGTGAAATCAGCAAAGTAAGTGATTTAATCAGAAAGATGTGGATGCAGAAGTTTCTTTACGTGGCATAAAATCTATTCAACCTGGAAATAATGAGCCCACCTTTGTCTTGTTTCCAGGATGTCCCCGGTCTTTTGTTGTAATCTGATTTGAACAGAGTCACTCACTAGGAGCTGAAAAGACTCTTTCATCCATGCAGTGAGTCACGTTTCATTTGCAAATGAAATGTGGAGGACAAAATGTGCAAGCAACATTTGACAAAGCGTCTCCATGATGACCAACTGAACCATGTGTGGTTTGAATCAGACAATCGGACGACCCACGTAGCTCTGTGATAACAGCTAAAATGAAAAGTGAAATTAAGCATGCAGTTACTGCTTAATTCGCCTGTGTGAAACAACCAGAATATACTGCAGAGACCTGTGATTCTTCTTGGTTTGATACAGCCTCAGAACACATGTGTTTGTGTAACAGGGAGGGCATTTTTGTGTTTTTGTGTGTAACTGTGGTAATATAGGCTGCCTGGATACAGCTAAGCCAATAACAGACACATCTTGAGTCTCCTTGGCAACACTCTAGCAACCTTTGCTATGACTGAGGCTGGTATCAAAGGGATGAAAAACATGTATACAGTATGTGTACAGTTGGGTTTTGTTTCAGCATATTTGCTCCAGGGGGGTTTGGAAAATAAGAGCAGTGGAGCAGGTTTCACTGCAATTAAAGGCTTGGTAATATCAGTAATGCTATTTGAAATGTTGTGCAATAAAGATGAATATGTAGTGTCAGAATATTTCCTTTATTAGCTTGCAGTATGTTAAGATGGCCTGTTTTTGATTTAGCTTCTTATTTAGCACTCGGAAAGGAAGAGAGGAAGGAAGCACATGTGGTCGACTTATTCCAGCTTATAAAAAATAAAAAATAAACCTGCTTAACTGTTCATTAACACAAATATCTACTCATCAAATCACATGGCAGCAACTTGGTGCATTTAGGCACGTAGACATCATCAAGATCATCTGCTGAAGTTTAAATGGAGCATCATAATGAAGAAGAAAGGTGATCTAAGTGACTTTGACAGTGGTTTGGCTGTCAGTGCCAGATGGGATGGTCTGAATATTTCAGAAAGTGCTGATCTATTGGGATTTCACTGCACAACCAACTCTAAGGGTTACAGAGTATGGACTGAATACAGTAACACAACATTAACACAATTAACCACGTGGTACACCAAAGGCAGCAGAAGAGCATATTTGAATGCACAACACATCGAACCTTGAAGCGGACAGGCTACAGCAGCAGAAGACCTCACTCAGCGCCACTGCTGTCAGCTCGGAACAGAAAACTGAGGTTCACATAGACTCACCAGAACTGAATAACAGAGGATTGGAAAACAATGACTGATCTGATGAGTCCTGATTTCTGCTGTGATATTTAAACAAAGCTCAAATCTGAAATGTGTTTCTTGAACATTACAATGAGTTCACTGTATTCAAATGGCCTCCACAGTCACTAAATCTCAGTCCACTAGTACCATTCAAATGTGGTGGAATGAGAGATTTATATCATTGATGGTCATCTTACAAATCCACAGCAGCTACATGATACTATCATGCCATCAATATCCAGCCCCCATCAGTGCTGACAGTATGTTTGAATCCAGATGACATTTTTTTCAGGGTAGTTTTTGCATGTTTCAGTAAGACAATGCAAAACCACATCTATTTACAGCAGCATGGTTTTGTAATAGAAGAGTCCAGGTGCTTAACTGGTCTGGTTATAGTTCCTCAGATTTAGACTAAAAACCTGGTCCTGACCCAGGTTTTTAGAAAAATGTTGCACTGAGGAAATATTTTATGATAGGTTTAAAATTTTGATGGGTTTCCTGTATTTTGTTAAATAAATAAATAAAATACTGGTTTATGAAAATTGCACATCTTTTTTTAACACAGCATCGCATTTTTTTGTGTTGGAAAATGTTTATATTTTTTGTGGTTTGAAGTGGGGCTGAGTATAGTATATTGCTATACTTATATCTCTGATATGTATTTGTATTTTATAACTTATTTAATATTGTGTGCACCTACACAGGTGCTGCAGATGGAAATGAGCTCCTGGCTAAATGTGGCACAAAACGTCTTTTCCCATTAGAGGAATGTTTCTGTGCATGGTCCCTAACATTAAACTGAATATATACATACATAAATCACATTACATAACCTGGTTGTGATGGGTTGCTGAGCGTAATCAGCACATAGAGTAGCCAGAAAAGAGCGACCAGTGGAAAACTTTGTGGATACCGACACAGTGATGTGGTGACTCACTGGGATTTGTCTTGTAAAGAACTGCTACCGCAGTTGTGTCTACTTGCGCGTGGATTTGCCTGCAGAGAGGGATTTCCGGCCACCATGAACATGCTGCTGTGCAGTCCTCCAAAATCCCAACTGCACGTTGATTATGTTGTAACCATGTGGTGATAGGCTGACAACAGGGCCAGAACAGGGAAGGGAAAGATTCAACAGGAATGGGAGAAGTGCAGAAAAAACAAAACAAACAAACATTATAGATTAAAAAAAAAAAAAAATACAGTATGAAATATTCAGGCAACTTTTTATTTTTTCTTCTTGGTAGAGGAAGTTTAGTTAATGGGATGGAAATCATTGCAGGAAGAATCTGTGGGCTACATCTGTCAGTCACTGGTTTCTTGTGATTGTCCCTCTCATATCCAGTTAGATGGTCATATCTTGGATTTACATCGGTCTCTCTATGTGTGAAACCTGGGTTCATCCCCACTCTTGGTGCAAAAAAATATATGAGGGTTGGTAACATGGCTCACGTTACAGCTTACAGCCTCTTTGTCCATAGCGATATTATACTCTGTGTATCCGGCAATAGTTTACGTGTGTTAAAACAAAAGGCAACTTTTAATTTTTACCATGACGGCTCCCCTTTACATTAATATTCATGCTGATGTTCAATATATCGATCATAGACAACGATAAAAGCATCATGATGCTTCTGACTTGTCAAATAACCGTGTCTGATAATCACATTGACCTTTTCTCATTTCGAGATCCGGCTCTTATAATTAAAACACATTTCTGTGTAATTATGAGATAGTAAGTCATAACTGTGAGCTAATTTGTTTTTTTCTTTGGAGAGTGCGGGTGGCTTCTGCGAAAAACACATTTGCTCATTAGCACTAATAACAGAAAGCACGGCTGACCATGATTATGCCATTTGTTATGAATATATCGGTCATCACTTAGAACCAAAATTAACCATAATCTATCCTGATGCAGTGAAGATGTTCTACTAAAAAGCACACGTGTCACATTGCCATTAGTTGAAAAGTTAGAAAATGTCCAAGCTCCTGGGGATTCATCCTGTGGTGAACATGTCAGTGAATTTAATATGAATCCGTTCAATAATTGTTAAGCTATTTGAATTTGAGACTGTCAGTGTTGCAGTGAAGAGACAAATGGGACTCTTACTTTCACATACAGGCATTACAAATGTACCTTCATTGTGTTTGTGTGGGCCCCTTTCCCATCCTCACCTCAGCCAGTAATACACTGATCTCGCAGCACAGCGTGGTCTGTTGGTGGTCAGAGGTGTTTGCAGGTTTCCTTTCCTCATATTCAGTCTGTTTTCCACATGAAATATTCTCACTGTCAGATTTCGTTTCGAGCCGAGCCGTGGAAAGAGAGCAGGTGAGCAGCAACGGCAGGAAAAAACACTCAACTCTAGTTTTAGACTAGCAAACTAAAAGTACGTGACAAATTAAAAGAAAATACAACAATTTTATAGTAACAGCTCCGGTGCATGCTGATCTAATGCTCTTTGTCATCGGTTCTCTGTTTCCCTGAAGCTCTACAGGAGGAACGAACCCCATGCTTTTTAAGAGATATTACCTCATTTGGTGTTTTAATTACAGGGGTGGTGCAGAGGCCTGTCTAACCTAGTGCGTCACGTGTTAACCATTAGTGCTTCTAATTCAATTCAGTTTAATCTATACAGCACCAATTCACAACAACAGTGGCTTCAAGGCACTTTTATATTGCAAGGTAAAGAGCCTTCAATATTAGCGAGAAAACCCCCTGTGAGCAAGCACAGGTCAGAAGAAAGAACCCCTTTTGACAGCAAGGGATCCAGAGTCATTGAGGGGCAGCCATCTACTGCAACTGGTTGGAGCTTGGGGGAAAGAGAAGCAAGAAAGAGAGCATAGGAGATGGTGGAGACATAAGTTAATGGCATGCAGTAGTGACTCTGTATTCACAAATTCATCAAACACAGCAGCCTTACCTGCTCTTAAGGGATAGTTTAGGGTCATCTGATCCAGCCCTAACTATATGCTTTATCAAAAAAAGGAAAATTTTAAACCTTATCTTAAAAGTAGAGAGGGTGTCTGTTACGTGAATTTAAACTAGGAGAGGAGCCACCAGATGTAACGTGCAGTACGTGAGAGAAGCAATCTGATGGGATAATGTGGTGCTATGAGGTGTGTAAGACGTAATGGGGTCTGATTATTCGAGAGTTTATATATGAGCCATTGAAGAGAATCCAGAATGGGACATACATGCTCTCACCGTCTAGTACCTGTTAGTCCTTGAGCCGCAGTGTTTTAGATCAGCGCAGTTCAAATGTGACTGGTCAGTCTTTTATGCTCAAAGCATCCTTTAGTGATGATCCTGGATTTACTGACATTGATGATATTGTTCACTGAAATCTCATTTTTCAGTCTCACTCACTGTTCAGCAGTGTTGGGGAGTAACGGAATACATGTACCGCCGTTACGTATTTAAAATACAAAATATGAGTAACTGTATTCCGTTACAGTTACCGTTTAAAAAGGTGGTATTCAGAATACAGTTACTTTATTGAAATAAATGGATTACACTGCGGTACTTTCCTGTTTCATTTTGTCGCGGGTCAGGACTGTTTGGGTTTTGTTGACAGCTACGTTCTGTTGTTCCAGGCGGCAGCGTTACGGTTGCTATGGTTACAGGGCGACGCTCTCTCTCTCTGCGACTGTGTGTTTCCTGGGTGAGAGAGCACCTTTTCGTTGTTGTTGTGCTAAGCTAACAGGCAGAATGCTACAAGCATAGCGCTAAAGAATGTAGCATCATGGGCAGTGTAGTCCGTGCTGCTGGGAGAATGGACTGCCATACACGTTATGTGTCTGTGAGCGAGGAGGGAGAAAAAGGGGAGTGGAAAGGTACGAGTTGTCATCGAGGAAAAACGGGAGCTGGAAGCATGTAAATATAATAATAACCACTTCAGCCAAGAAGAGTGCCTGACGAGCCCAGTTGTAAGTAAGCTATTAAGACTCGACTGTACACCGTGTTCGTGTTTTCCTCCGAAAACAATAAGTTCCGTTGGAGCAGCCTTTCAACGCCTCTCTCTGTCTCTCGCAAGAAAAGTTGACCCACACAACAAAGTAAAGCTATTTTTTCGGCTACGAGCCGACAGGGACCCCGCCGTATTAGTCAGAGGTCCCTTTACTACAGTTCAGAGTCGCGGACATTCAGTAATAGTAATAAATCACACAGCAATAGTACATTCACGTTGTTGTAAAAAGCATGATAATATATTAAGTAATCGAAAGTATTCAGAATACGTTACTGTCATTGAGTAACGTAACGGAATACGTTACAGAATACATTTTGGGGCATGTATTCTGTATTCTGTAATGGAATACATTTTAAAAGTAACCTTCCCAACACTGCTGTTCAGGTTTGGGCATTTGGACTAAACACATCATAATGGATCACTTTGAGAAAATCAACATCTGTAGCTCTGGTGTAAATAAACGTAATCATAGCCAGATGGTTATCTTAATTTAGCACTAAATGGAAAGAGTGTTAACAGCCAGCTGAGCTAGATTACAGGGAACAAGATTTAGACTGTTCCTACTACAGGTTCACTTTATCATGTTATACATGTTATGTTACAGGTAATCGTGTACCAGTTCAAACATTACCAACAATCTGACCAAGGAACCAAAAATAGATATATAGAAATATAGTTGTTCCTTCTTTGTTTCATTCAGTAAATCAATCATAAAGCAACAACAACAACAACAACAACAACAAAAGAGTCCCTGTCTACAAATGTTGATGCAACATTTAAATCCATATTAATAAAACTGCTGTTAACAGTTCACATCAGTGTTGCTGACAACCACATGCAAGTATAATAATCCAGTGTTTCAGCAGTTTTCCATGCAGAGCCTGGGAGTGGTTTTTGTTGAAATTAGATTTTGGACTGAACATGATGGATCTGTATTGAGGCCAGCTGGCTGCGGTCTGGCTTCACCAACACAACAGTCACTGTTCAGTGCACCCTGTTATTGTTTGATATATTTATACTGTTAGATTTACCTATTATTTTTCTACCATCTTTACTGCTCCAGGAACAAGGACTTCTTGCTCTTACGGCTACTATTTCTATTAATTCAACTACTCTGCAAATAAATTCATTTTCATATACTGATATTTTTAACGCTTTGCTCAGTAATACGATCTTTCCCTTTACAGTCTTCAATTTGTGCAATGTGCTCTCATTAGTAAACTGATAAAGTGCCCGGTTGCACATTTATATCGCAGCACAGACAGTTTGAGAGTGAATGAGTGTGATAACACATATGAGCTGGAAGCTACAAGCAGCCACACTATATTCCTAGTTGCTGACAGGAAGCTTTAGCAGGATGAAATATCTGTGCGTATGTGTGTGTGTGAGAGAGCAGGCAAGCGAGATGTGGAAAGTGGCCAAATCAGCACGGTCTAATTTCAGTCCTAGCTGACCCCAAGGCGCCCTAATGAAGACGGAGCTAACAATCAGCTGCCCTGCTGGAAGACAGGAGCAAAAAAAGATGATATTTACTCTAAATTGCACCATCCTACTTGGTTGTTATTCGCAGAGCATAAAACCTGACAAGCAGTACATCCACAAATAACATCTCCCAGGATTTAGACTGTTGCTCATATTAATTTTTCAACCTGTTTGTGTGCATTCCAGACATTCCTAATAACCATTTGCAGAAGCACAGATGAATCAGCATTTGTGTCAGCCATGTCTGGAGAGCTTATACAAGCCTTTTCCCTCACAGATATCAGGGTGGGGATTTTAGACACCAAACTTTGTTAACAAAACTTGTGTGAGTTGCATGACTCAAACAAAACTACCCAAGGCAAGAGCTCTCTGGAGGAGTCGAGTGTACCAGTGTCAAAGTCTGCAATCTAAGTCTGCAGTTCCTTCGTGAAATTAAGTACAACAAGGTGCAAACCGCTGGTTACACTCAAGAACACTAAGGCTAAATTAAGCTTTGTCAGAAAACGTCTTGATGCATTCTCAATCATCCAGGTAAGTAAATCTCAAAGTCTCCAAAGGTTGACTCTGTTCATCTGGACGTAGCATTTTCAGTGGGAGAAACGTTTCGTCACTCATCCAAAGTGACTTCTTCAGTCTCAGCTGACTGCAGGTTTCCCCAATCTTATAAACAGTACATTTGCATAATGACTGAAACCAGCCCACTGAAGAAACAATGGGCTGGGAGGTCAGTTCCTTCATCATGATTATGCAAATTCTCATGACCATTGATCAACAACCACTGATCAATGGCCATGAGTCCCATTCACAGAGCGTTGGGGAATGGCTGCAATCACAGCATTGTAAGATGGCGAAAGATGTACCCTTAGGCCCCCTCCTCCTCGAATCAGAGATGGTGTTTCCCTTTTCACGTAAATGGCCTCCTTGACTCCGCGCTCAAACCAGCGTTCCTCAATGTCCAGGATGTGTACATCTTCATCGTTGAAAGAGTGTCTGCTGGCCTGTAGGTGTAAATAGACTGCAGAGTCCTGGCCTGACGAGGTAGCTCTTCTGCGTTGTGCCATCCACTTCGCCAGAGGTTGTTTGGTTTCCCCGAAGTATAAATCCTGACAATCCTCCTGACACTTAACAGCGTACACTATGTTACTCTGTTTGTTTCGGGGGACCCGATCCTGACACATACGTGATCACTATAGGTTTTCGCTGATCAATGACCATGAGTACCATTCACAGAGAGTTGGGGAATGGCTGCAATCACAGCATTGTAAGATGGCAAAAAATGTACCCTTAGGCCCCCCATTCACTGCTCAGTGACGAAAATACTTATGAGCCCCTGAAACGAGACCCCAGAAGTGGCTACAGGAAGAGGGTGATAGACTGTCTGAAGCAGTTAGAACAAGGCAATGCTATTGACCGGACCTTATACCAAAGGCTATACCCAGGGGAATTGTCTGTATGATCAACTCGGTCACCTATAACATCTCTAAGTTTCTGGCTTTGATTCTCAATCTGGTAGGCAGCTCTGAACACCACATCCGGAACACCTTGGATTTTGTTGAGAAGGTGAGAGATGTCATTATGGAGGCAGATGAAACCATGGTCTCGTACGACGTTACATCTCTCTTCACTTGCATCCCAGTTACGGAAGCGTTGGAGGTAGTTCGTAAGAGATTACAGGATGACCCCAACCTCAGCAACAGGACCACTCTCAGCATCAACCAAGTGTGTTTGCTTTTGGAACTGTGTCTTCATTCCACCTACTTCACATACAAGGGTCAGTTCTACAGGCAGAAACATGGGTGTGCCATGGGTTGCCCAGTTTCACCCAATTTGTACATGGAAGAGGTGGAAAAGAGGGCTTTGTTATCCTACCCTGGAACACCACCAAGCCATTGGTTCAGGTATGTGGATGACACCTGGGTGAAAATCAAATCTCAGGACCAGGGCTTGCAAAATCGCTAGCCCGATGTCCCGGCGATATCTCCGGTCGGGCAACCAAAATCTATCTCAGCCCTGCCCGTTGGGTTATCATATAGCCCGATGGAATTAACTTAATTAATTCTGATTGGATCTCATTTTCATCTTGTTTTTATTCATCAACAAAAGTGTCAATACGTTTCATTTTATCATAGTTTTTGTCCTCATGGATTAGTTTTTACCTAGTTATCATCTGTTTTTTTCAGAAAAAAAGGTAGCTGACAAAAACTATGATGAAAACTATTGGTCAATGAAATTAACGCTGATGGGAAGACTACGGAGCCCCGCAAGGGACATTGGAGAAAAAAAAAACGAAGATGAACTTTTGCAAGATCTCGCAAAATAGGCTGCATCCTTCGGGGGCTGCCAACTTGAAGCTGACCGGGAATTTGAAGTTTACACAGCTACATTCTCGTCTGAAAATATCTTAAAAGTTCATTTTGTGACCCAGAAAGAGTAATACTAAAACTAAGTAGCTGCCGCCATTGTTGGAAACTGGAATTGGCTGGGATAGGTTGAATGATGAAGGATACACCCAACCCATCCATCAAATTCGGGGAAATGAAGGACACATTTGGAGCAGCTTTCGAATTAGGACAGCCTTTGTTTCCTGGCTGTGATGTAATCGGCCTTCAAATCCGGCCTCCAAAGGATGTGGCCTATTTTGCGAGATCTCGCAAAAATAACTCAGGACAAAAAATCTGGTTCAAGAAAAGAACAGTTTGTGATCTGAAGTATACAAGATATTCCATCAAACATGGTGAAGATAATGTTATGGCACTGGAATGTATGGTTGGGATTGGAACCAGGTTTCTTGTGTTTATTGAAGATGTGAGTGCTGGTAGAAGTGGTAGGATGAATTGTGAAGTATACAGGGTTATGCTCACATTTGGCTTCACATTGCAAATGGATAATGATCTAAAGCAATCCACAGAGTTTCTCAAGCTACATCCACACTAGCCTGGATACATTTGAAAACGGCGTGTACGTCTGAAAACACTGTGTGTCCACACTATCGCTTTCAGTCGTTTTCACAGAGTTGTGCGTCCACATTGAAACGGCCCAAAACGCTTACGTTCCAGTCCTTCGTATGCGTGAAACGGAAGACGATTCGACCTGCCTCATTTCTGTCTGCCGTTTATTTACTTTCCGGCTCTTTGAAACATTGTGGCAAAATGTTGAAGAAAAGCACCAAGTTTTTTAAATGGACTAACAATGAGGTGGAGTTGTTGCTGCGAGTAACACAAAAGTACAAAGTTGCAAAAGCGAGTGAGAATTAAAGAATTTGAAGAAAAGCTATCTGGAGCATGTACAGACTGATATTAATCTTTAATAGGGCTGTCAGAATTGAGCACAAACAGAAGAACAGCTGTATAATGCCCTCCACTATCTTGGTTTAACTGGTCACATGACTGCATCATATGACTAAAATGTGTCATCGTTTTCGAAAAGTCTCCGGTTTCGCTGTCCACACTGTGCCGTGAAAATGGCGTTTTCAAATGTATCTGTTTTGGAGAGCGTTTTCAAAATGCTGCGTTTTCCTTGACTGAAAATGCTGTCTCAGTGTGAATGGAAGGCCAACACAGAGAGAAAAAGATGTTTTTTCAAACGAAAACGTATTAGTGTGGACATGGCCTCAAGGCAAAGGAATGTGATTTTCTTCAATGACTAAGTCAGTAACCTGATCTAGACCCAACAGAGCATGCTTTTATGTTGCTGAAGACAAAACTGAAGGTAGAAAGACCCACAAAGACCCTGCAGAGCATCTCAAGGTGTGAAACATAGCATTTGGTGATGTCCGTGGGTTCTAGACTTTAGGCAGTCTCATTGAACAAAATATTTTCTTCCAAGTATTAAAACAATCCCCGTATTTGAAATTATGGTAGTTTGTCCAATTATTTTAGAGAGTCTGAAAATGGGGGGAGGGGGGATGTGTATAAAAATGGTTGCAGGTCTTAAACAGTGAATTTAAACTTTTGGTTAAATTTAACGTTTGATTTAAAGCAGAAAGTCTGAACTTGGATCACGTCTTGATTCTTTGATTTAAAATGAGCTATGGTGATGTGCGGAGGCAAAATGACAAAAAAAATGGGCTCATTATCCAAATATTTTTTGGCCTCACTGCTTCCTTCCCTGCACATTTCCAGGCAAATGAGACCACAAACAGTTTTTAACATTTTTTTTTGAGAATGTAAAAATAAATCCAATGATCTCTTTTCCTTTGCTTTTACTTTGGTCTTCACCAGCTGCTCCACTAGTGTCTCAGTTTGTCTGCTGCATATCCAAAGTCTGGCTGTATGACTGAGTTTTAGGACTAAAAGCAAGACATAAGCTAAAAGTCTTAGGGTTAGGGGTTAGGAAGTCAGGCTCAGATTAAGTGATGATATAAAAAAAGTTTTTCTTTAGAGTGAAAGAACAACAAAACATGCAGAAAATATCTTCCTACCTAAGCGATGATGAATTTATTATGACTGGGTGATGAACAAAATATAAGCTCCATTATTTAGATATATTTCCATGTTACAGCTTTTTCTACGGTTGGTATCACTGTAAGTGTTTTAACCGATGCATACATTTTTAGACATAAGTTGTAACAGCCGGCGTTTTCTTTGTGAGTATTTATTACACAGTTGCTTTTTATCCGTAAATACTCTGCATCCTCTTTTACATGATTCAGTTTATTTTGAAAAGTCCCAACAGGATCTTGAGCTTTATTGTGAAAGGTTTATGTGGAAAATAAACAAGCGGATACGCGATGTTGTTGCTAACGACAACGCATAAAAACAGGTGATTGTCCATCCTTAGTGTGGTTATATTAAATATAAGAGAAAGAGAGAACTTTAAAAAATTACCATCAAAATGATGAAAAAATATTGCCGCAAACAGTTTATTTTGCGACACCACAAAACAAACGATAGCGTAAAATGAAATGATAGACGTTTTTATATCGTCATCCGATACATATCGTTATATCGAACAGCCCTACTTCAGTAATAGATTTAAGAGAAAGAATGTTGTAGCCAGTGTTCTGGACAAGATTGCATCTTTAACTGTAAGAATCTAAAGGCCTTGCTAAGCTTGGAAGAATCTGCTTCTCTCCAGGGACAACTCTGCAAAAGGGTCACTGTGCAAACTGGCCACAATTGATGATCTGACGGTCCCTTGAAATTCAGTTTGACACAGCCGTTTTGTAAAGAACAAACTTTAAACTCACCTACACACATTTCAATTAACAGATTGTTTTAGCATTACATAAATTTAAAAAAAAGAGATAACTTCAGTCATTTGGCTTAGAAAGGTAGTTTCAAGCACCAGATCTACTGAAACATACAAAAGGCTGAAGACTATTGGCTCCACCATTTTCAGTGCACAGCCACTGGATATCACATGGACTCAGTAGGCAAGTGATGGCTGATCTCACTACACTGGACACTGATGCTCTCACATACACATCCACCATCTGCACAATGCCTAGAAAGTTCAGTGCAGTGTATGTGTGAAAATTCACTTATGTCAAAATATAATAGGAAGATTGCTTTTATGTACCTTTATGATGCTGCATAAGTGGGATTGAAGAACCCTTTTAGGTTTAATAATATTATCTCCATGAAGAGCAAAAATCAATGTTTTTTTCTGACATATCTCTATTATTGCATCTGTTTAATTGTTGTATTTATGTAGCTTTGTATCAATCAAAATTATCAACTGACTGAATACTATGGTGGAAATTAAAGGCTCCTGATGTTGTGAAAATGACTTTTGAAGTAGTTCACTGGGTGTAAATGAATGTATCGGCGTAATCCAAAATAGTTAAAGATTGAGAAACTTCATGAGCTTGTGGGGGGCACTGATCTGCACAAATACATACCAGAGACCAGACTCACCATGGTAGATATTACACACCGACTTTCATCACTCTGAAAAAGGAAAAAGCACAAAAACATGCACTGAATCAAATTAGCAGACTAAGAGGCACTGCACTGAAGCTTCCAAACCCTAAAAAAATATTCACCTCTGTATGTTTTTTATATTAACACTGAGAAGCAAGGCGACACATTTGGACAAGGACGAGGTTTATTGTGGATTATGGTTAGCTGTTTTTTATTGCTTTTATCTAAAAACAAAAGTATCCAAGGCTAGCTGAAGCTTTCATGGCTACCAAATAAAAGTTTATACACTCAGCCCCACGCTTAAGATAGAGTTAAAGGAGAGAACAGAAGACAAGGGTATAGGAGAAAAAGATAGAGAGAATAAATGTAGACAGATGGTAAATACTTCCCTCCTGTAGGGAGACATGTCAGACCGCAGAGCACTGCTGCTCCCTGCATGACAAGACCAGGCAGGCAGACTCTGTGTGTGTGTGTGTGTGTGTGTGTGTGTGTCTAGTGTGTGTGTGTCTAGGCAGGCAGGCACTCTCAGTGAATGTAGGTGAAAGGGCTTTGCTGTCAGAGCGAGGCAATGCAGAGCTGAGCAGAGCAGGGATAAGCTATAATCTACACTCCCCCGCCATCTTTCCAAAGGGGTGGGGTGGAGAGGCGGATCGATGTGGGAGGAGGAGGGAAGGGCAGTAAGGGAGAAAGATACAGAAGTCACTTGATTAACTTTTCCAATAAAGCTGCCAGTTTTTGTTGTTTTCTCGAGCAGCCATCTTTTAGTATCATAACTGCAGCCTAGTGGTGGGGCTTTAAAAAACAAAGAGCAGCTGCATTCAGCTCAGAGTCCTCAGTGTAATGTGGTGCCCATGCTAGTCCACAGGTTTTCTTGTATATCCTCACTGATAGCACATTGCAGAAAAAACACTGCACGCCACAGTGCCACATTATTCACGCACCATCTCAAAAGGTTCAAGCAGCCAAGAATTTTTATTCCTAAATCAAAAACTGCAGCACCAAATGTGTCCTGAATAAACCGGACTCCATTTGTGTTCACCATAAAGAGGAGACTCTAACTGAAAAGCTGCAAATGTTTTTGTATTGATAGTATCCTAAAACATTCTGACATAATTTTCACAGCAAAATATCTAAATTTTTCATGCAATATCGACCTCTAGTGAATACATTATTCAACCGTTCTGGTTAGACATTCACACCACTTCATTAAAGTCAGGGAAAGATCACGGCCTGTTTCAATGCAGAAGAAATCCACAGTGACTTTAAATGCACCATATTTATTTATATTTAATCCAAACCATGATCTTCTATGACCTTTACTGGTGTTTCTGTTGCCTGAACCGAGTCAAAGGTGCCAGTGTAGACGTGAGCCCTGCTGTCTGGAGTACGAATCTCTGTCATTCACCTAAGTCACTTCCTGCCAAACTCTTTCAAATCATAAAAATAGCATTATTTAAAAAATTACCTCTGAAAATAAGTGGCTAGTTCTGCCCCATCTAAAAAGCAGGAAGGCTAGAGGTCTTAACATTAAAATATAACTTTTAGCAACCAAGCAGTGTCGTAATAATCAACTACTATGGTATATAGATACGATGAATACTAATAATGAGTGGTTGGTGAGTGGTTGCTGGCTGTCACAGGGTGACATTGGTCGCAAACAGGTTGTTTTAGCAAAAATCTCCTGGTGATTGCTTTGGTCACTAGTAGGTTGCCGTGGTTACCTATACTTTGCACAAAAGACATTAGGGGTGTCCAAATTCATAGGCTGCATTCTCTTGAGGACCCGGTGGTCTATGTGGGCTGGGTACTCCGAAGGCTTGGTAGATCAGAAGTGAGCAGCTGTGAAATTGGGTGGTCTAGCCTTCAGTTTTGGAAGGAGGACGCATTTGTCGGCTGCATTTGTCGGAGTCTACGAATTTGGACAGCCTTTGTCGTGTCGCTGTGACGTAATTGGCCTCAGGAGGATGCAGGATATGAATTTGGACACCCCCATCAACTTGTAAATGGCCTGTATTTGTATAGCGCTTTCCTAATCCCTAAGGACCCCAAAGCGCTTTACACGTCCATTCATCCACCCATTCACACACACATTCACACACTGGTGATGCCACGCACTGACAGAGGCGAGGCTGCCGGACACTGGCGCCACCTCTGACCACCACCAGTAGGCGTACAGTAAAGGACACAACAACTGAGACTGTCCAAGCCGGGGCTCGAACCGGCAACCTTCTTGAGCCACGATCGCCCCATTTGCTAGTCTGTAAATACTTGCTAACTAGCAACCAAAACAATCACAAAGATGTTTTCTGCACAGCACCCAATATGTCTTTGTGACCAATTTCCCCTAGCAACAGCAACTAACCTCCCAGAAACATATATTTCCCTAGCAACCAGTGGCAACCAGAGGATCTTTGACTGGTTTCTGTAGGTTTGTGTGATTGGATCTTTAGCAGTCAATTTTATAGCAACTGCCAGCAACGCCTGACAGGGAAGACACCATTTTCCCTTGCCTTCACTTGTTGCTAACTGATCTTTAGGCCTGTATTACTGGGGCCCAACTAAACCAGTAATAAAATAATGCTAGAATCTGCAGTTCCGAAAAGTGAATCATTCTACACAGACATGGTAAAATATTCAGTTTGTAGTAGAAAGTTATATTTTTGCAGAGTGATCACCACATCTTATTAGCCCATATATGAAAAGTCTCCAAAGCCAGAATTACAGAATTTTTCCCGTGCATGTACCCAACCTAACTTGGAGTGTTAATATGTGATTTCATGATGAAAAATACCAAAACATAGTTTTAAGTTTTAAACTAACACTTCCAGCTATATTTGTTCAACATGTACTAACATAACATTGTGTAGTCTCCTCTCTGTGCTGTTGGAGTTTTATAACACAGTCCTGCAGACAAAAATACATCCTGTACTTCTGTGCTTGTGGATGCCACAAATAAACAGTTAGACCGAAACCACAGCTTCCTTTCAGCGGTTTCGTAGCAATCTCTCTCAGAATTCTAAAAGCACAAATAACCATAACATTAACATTCATGCATCCCATCATCAGAGATCCATCAACAATACGACTGGAGTTGGAAATGGACAGCTCATACTTCTGTGACATACTTTGAAGTCCCTTGTTATATAACACAGAGCACTTTTGGCTGCAGGAGATGCTTACTGTTCACTGGGGAGAAATCTGCTTTCCCTGCATAACAAGACAGTGCTATAAAAAAATAGAGATTCGGTGTGTGTGTGTGTGTGCGTGTGTGTGTGGGCGCCTACGTGAGCTTGCTGCAGGCATAAACTGGAAAGGACAATCAACAATTACAGGCAGGCAGGCAGGCGTGGGGATGGAGGTGGTGGTGGGGGAGGTTTAGCTGAGAGAGAGAGGGAAGAAGAAAAATGAATCAGGGCTTGTGTGCTTGGTTAGGTTAGATAATGAATTGCTGACTGGGTGGGGATGTGGTGGGGAGTTAGTGTAGGAAGGCTGAGGTCACTTCAGGCCAACGTGTCTCACAGGAATAAGGAGATGAAACCAGTGCTGCTAAACAAAGCCCGGCAAACACGCTGAGACCAAAACAAAAAACACAGATTTATTTACGGAGGAAATGCTCAGAGTAAACATTCACAGTTTTGTGTCCCGTGTCACCCTTCAGTTCTACATACAATAGTATTCACTCTTGGAGCTGCCCACAGCATTGCTTGTGGGTCGTCTGTGCAATTTTTGACCACTTATGAGCAATGTTTTTAGAAGCGTTCCCACAGTTTGTTTGCACTGGGTTCATGCACATGCATATGCACGTACATGAGTGATGTAACACTCATTAATGCCTCAGGTTTCATGCTGTTCATTTCACTAAGGAGTTGGTGGGGTTACCATGCGACAAACACACGGAGGTAGAACACCACAAACTACATTCAGTAAGATTTTAAGACCTTTATGTTTTTAATATGTGAGCAGATGATGATATGTTCATTCTTCCCAGGGATTTGGCCACGTTGTGGAAACACTTAGAACACTTCTCCACCCTTTAGCTTAAGAAGCTCCCAGTGCGAGACACTGTGATGTCAAAGCCAGCTGCACTTAGGCAATGTCCATGTAATTTGCTGTATTGTTATTCTTCATGTAAAATGCAAGTTATGTAACTTGGTTAATAGAACAATGCAGGAGCAAAGGGGTTTTCACATAAAGAGACAGCCATAATAGGTTTAATGAAATGCTCTACAGAAAACTGAAAACACCTCCGTAATCACTTTGTTTCCTGTTTTCACTTCTTTTATCCCGTTTCCACTGGCATCTTTAGTGTAGGAGAAGACTGAAGTGAGTCAAGCACACACAAAAATGTAAGTATGAAGCTTTATGGCACTCAAATCCCTTAAAACAGAGATTCTGACACTGTTTTTGCCTGAAAAATCAGGGTTTGTGTTTAAGCATATAGGCAGAAAAATACCTGTTCACTCATTTAACTCAGCCTTACTATATGAACATTACCATTGTCCAGCAACAGTGGCCAGTGGATAAAATGGGCAATAAGTTATGATTGCTGCTAACATTACTGACTACACTAACTTTTGTGGCAGCATACATTGTCAGTAATATTAGAAAAGCCCAAAATGTTTTCGAAACAATAAAATAATTTGGTTTAGTGTGTATGCTAGGGTTTATAGAAGCTCAAACAGCAGTTAAACAAAGGAGTATGTACATAAGATATGTATGTCATTCAAATACATGATTTAATGCATCTCAGAACTGTCTTGGAAGGGCATTTTCTTGAAAGCCCATGTGTCCTACTAATGGGGGTGCAGCACTTCTGTTCAGTAGGGATTGGGGGTGGGGAGGCTGGAGATGGGGGGGGGAGAAAGTGATTCCCTTAAGTGCATGTCCCAATAAAACTGGAGATGTGTATGAGAGAGGCTTGGATAAGAGTATTAAATAAATGCAGAGGACGACAAGGAGAGATGGTGCATTGAAGTTGAGGGAATGGAGGTCTGGGAAGTGTGGGGGTGGGGCACAGAGTATGGATTTATGACAGAAAAGGACAAGAAAAATTGAAAAGAATAGGAGGGGTGACACAGTGAAGCTAGCATGGATAGACAGATGAATTAGACTAGATAAATGTTTAATGATTCCCACAGAGGTGGGATGGGTTTGCAATAGAATAAATGGTATACAGAGAAGTCTGTAAAATAAACAAAAGCAAAAGAAGATCGTGGGAGTATGAAGCCAAGGATAAGCACTGAAAAGAAGTGCTTCATCTGCAGCTTCAGCATAATTTGCTTTTCTTATAAATCTGTTATAGTAAAATAAACATGCAGACTGTACAACAAGCCAAACTTACATCTGGTGAGAAAGAGAGAGACTCATTTGAATCGGACGGCACAAGTTTTGCTTCATGTTGAAACTGAAGGTGGATATAAGCATGAAGTCAGAAGGAGACTTTCAGAGAGCTGACAGACTGTAAGGGGGTAACAGCTAAGCTTAAATCAAGCAAGATTGATGTCTTTTATGGGCAGAATAACTAAGCCCAACACTACGACAACTTCAAAATATTCTTTATATGTGATTCTTTATCGTCAAATATCGATGCCGAAGCTACCCTCAACTGTCATCATCATATGCTTCAGATAGATCAAAGCCCTGATGTCATACATGAATTCATGAAGCATCAAGGTAAATATATCACCATCTAGGTGTTTTGAAACTGGACATGATGAGCGAGGGGTGGCTCCGCCCGAGAAATGAAGGGACACTGCATGCTAAAGCCCCAGCATGCTTTATCCTCATTTTTAACTTTTATGTGGAAAAAAAATGCACAAATGAATTTCATACTGCAGTGAATAACCTTTTCATTAGAGACTAAGGCCATAAAATCACAAGGAAAGTGTTACTGTGGTCTTAGATCAAGTAAGAAATAACATTTTGACTTTAAAATATATATAATCTGATTTTTGAAAACATTATTATTATTATTATTATTATTATTTGTAACCAAAGCTGTCGCCCTCTACCTGGTATTAGAGGAATACTGGTATAAGATCTGCTATGTCCATGTGTGGTTACTATGTTAGTGATCTGCTAGCACAAACACAGAGTTTTTACATCTCGGAGGAATGATGGGTTTCATTCAACATTTTTATGATACTCTTATACCATATGTTGTATACAATAAGACAAGCAACCATCTAAACTGCAGGTAGCCAGAAATAGCTCCAACTACGGTACACCTGCAGCTGGTGCCTTTGGTATTCTTCAACCTATATGCTGCAGTTTGGTGTGTGTGTTGTTTTTGGAAGCAGGGAATAAGAAAATGCTAAGGTCACCACTTTGCCTTAAAGTGAATGTCTAGCATTATTTAAGGATTTAATTAAGGTGAGGAAGTTTGAACTGGACTGTCGGAGTGACTGACTGAAGAAGTGGACATCTGTGCACGCCCACTACAAACCACAGGTTTCTTCTTTCCTTTTTAGCCTGCACTAATGGAAGGAGGTTACTAATGGTGAGGCTTCACTAGAGACAGCCAGACAGTGATTGCTGGATCAGGGTTAATGAATGAAATCCCATTGGGACCACAAACTACTTATACATAGACATGGCAGGTATTCAACTTAAGTGTGGTCATTATTCACTCAACGTTAGTTCCACTGCTGTGGCAAAAAACCCCAAAAAAACCAAAAAAACCAAACAAAACCTTGACCTATTTCTTTTGCCCCATCCAAAAAGAATTTGCAAGATATTAGTAATGTCAGAGGAAACAAACCAGATCTCACAGGATGTCTGCTGTTGAAACAAAATGAAAGAAGAACTTGAATTAAATTTAGAAACTAGGAAACAGCTGCCAGGTGAGGCCACAGTGCTACAATGTTTCCCAAACTGAGAATAATGAAGGTAACTGATCCCAGACTTAAACATAAAGCTGTGCAGCACTGCCAGCACTGGGATATCTTCCATTAAGGTCAAGTATGCACTAATTCACATCAGAATGTTCTCAAAAAGTCACAGAACAAAACATCTGATTATGTAAACAGAGAAAGAAACAAAACTGGAGTTTCCCGTAATTCTAATAATAATAATAATAAAAAAAACCCCCACATGCACACAATCATATTTTAGATGAGGAAAGGAGCAGCAGTGACTCATGTCTTCCATGTTAACCTGTGGAATTTGATTTTTAGAGTCAGAACTAATGAAGAACACATTTTGTAGACTGTAGGACAGCTGTAGGAACCAGGATGTCAGCCATTAGTTTTGGACTTTGGTTGAACTACTTTTAAAGCTTCAAGGGCAAAAATTGCAATAATTGGACAAAAATGTTGTTATCGATTTTTATCAGTTGCCAGCTGCATCCAGACCCCTAACTCCAGTGTCCATGTGCATTAGCTATTTAAAAAAAACAACAAAAAAACAGTCACCCTTGTCATAATTATTATACAATCCATTGAGACCAAAGGGTATTTTATCATCAAGTCAAGATCGGAATTAGATTAGTTTTACTTTAGCTCTAGACATACAGCTTTATAACAAAGCTTAGCATGCAAAAGGTAGCTTTCACCGTCTAAATGGGCAAGCAGGCATTCTCATCTTGGTTATTATCACAAATTGTGGCTAGCAGTCTCAGTGGGAGCTTACATGGTGCAAAGGAGCTCAAAGACCCACAGACGATGAAGGAGAAAGTCCAGTAAGCTGCAGTGATTCTGTGTACAATCCACAACTGCAGTCCAATACTGCATGTTACTATTATCAGAGAGCATTGCCATGTCCTCTTTCAATCCATCAATCTCTGTGTGTGAAGATGGAAGAAGAGACAGGCTGGGTTAACAGTTAATGAGCGAGAGACAGGGGAACATGATGGATGTCAGGGTGGGTACTAAATGAAGAGGGGAGGTGAGCAGAATGAATCACAGGGTAGTGAGAGAGAAACTGGAGAGTTAGAGAAATAAAGGACAGCATAATGAGGGAAGTGAGATAAAATTAGAGGGTGGAGGCGGTGGTAGTGGTGGGGGGTTAAAAAAATGGGAGAAGGAGGGGGAGGAGTCAGAAAAAATAAGTGGGAAACTGTAGAAAAGAAACATAAGGAGAAGTCTGCAGATGTGTGTGTGCTGCAGGAACAGGCAGGGTGATGGGAGGCTGTGGTGCATGATAAGCACTGTTATTTATAGATCTATGGAAACAGGCGAAGGAAGACTGCAAACCAGCGCTATCAGCCGTCTCATATTATTCCCGGTTGAGTGGAGAGGGGCACATGTGTGGAGAGTGTGTGCGCAGTCCTGTGAGAACTGAATACAAGCATTGAAAGATGTGGAGAGCGTACTTTGCCAGTCTTATTGCTAGCTCTGGGTTAAGGCTCAGCGCCAGGCTTTTTAAACTTCCTGTCCATCCTCGTCTTGTTATCCCTGTCCCGGGAGACAAAGCCTTCTGTGTCCAGGCTCCAACACTGTGGAACTCTGTTCACCTTCATTTTCTCTCCCTGAGCTTGGTTTAAAAGCTGTACTGCTGTGTGACCGTTAATGTTTCTGGCCCCATTAGTCATGTTATATTAGGAATAAATTATAAACTCTTGTTATGTCCTATCTAGAGGGCTGAGGCACAACATGATAAATACATCAACCCCCTCCCCATGTCCCAAGCAGCCAAAGAAATTAAGACGTTTTAATCAAGAATATAAGTTGTATTTAGTCTTCAGCAGATTTATGAACACAGGACAAAAGAACAAACAACACTGTTTACCAATAAAAGCTCAGACAACCTAATCAAAAGTAATTAAGAAAATACGAGCGCTTATCTACCTAGACTAACAAAAAAGGAGAAAACGGTGCAAACACTAATCAGAGCTCATCTTGCTCCATCTAAATACAGATCAAACTTCAGTTACACAAATGCTGGCTGGGTGGCTGAAAGGTAAGCAGATGGTCCGCTGGAAGTGGCAAGCATCTCAGCTCCTAATCTAGTGTGTAATTAATACACGCAATGCAGGCATTTCCATGAAAGGAAATACAAGGTAGACATAATGAAAGAACTATTATTTATATTTATTAGCTCTGGATACTGGCCCGTCTGGTGGATCCGGTGAATAGTTTCTAGGCGTCGGGTCATCTTCTCCTTAGTCTAGTCGTCCCGTTAACTTTTTTTCTTTAGGCCTATATTGTAGTTCTACTAACCTGCTGGATTGTTTTTTATATGTGTGAAATAGCTAGATGTGTCCTCCACAAATGCACTTCCACGTGTGTTCATGCACAAACATATAAAGTCAGCAGTTACACTAAACTGTAATTTAAAATTGAAACAAAACACAGAAATATCGTCCATTCGTATTTTGGGATAATGATGGATCTGTGTAGCTGCTGCTCGCCCACACGTCCTTGTTGCAGGTGTCATTGTATGGAGAGAAACTCTAGCAAGAGAAATCAACTTTAATAATGATGATAATGATCTAATACAGTAATAGGAAACCAGATAAAAACAGAACAAAAAACGTCGACGCTGGTGAGATGTTGGTGACAACTCTGAGCCAAGATCGTTGTCCCTCAGCACAACCCTACAGAGATACAGTATACGGGAGAAAAAACATGCTCATATCTATAAGCTTAACAGTTAATGTCCGTGAACAGTCAGCCACAGATAATAATTTCATCTTTACAGATTCCATCAGCAGGTTCAAATTCCAGACCATTCTCCCTTTTTATCTCTTTTGTGTCCCACGAGTTTCTCAGAGTCAGCAAGTCTTCTGAGCAAATGTATTACCATGCATTAAAAGGTGAATGCGGCACTGGAAGAGTAAAACTACAGCCCCCGAAACATGCTGATGTTGAATTATTTACCGAGATGTATATCCAGCAACAGCTTTGGACCGAAACAGAATCACGTAGGACATAAAGCTCTTTGTACACTTTTTAGTAACCCGTTGTTATTGATGCCATTAAAGTGTCAGAGGTTCAGTACAAGCTCTCCCTGCATTCATTCTTTTCTCTTTCAAAAAAAAGAGGATTGTGAATTTTTGTTGTGAATTTCTGTTGTGGATTTTTGTGGTGAACACTGACAGACTGTTCTCAAACGTATCAAACTGAAAGGCTGGCCCACCCACTGAGGCAAATAACATGGTTAAAGGTGCTATGTTGGTCACACAAGTTTTGGATGACTCACCAAATCCTCTTTGACATATTTAGAGCAAAGGCTGGGAAATCTGTCTGAAATCTGTCAAGAGCTGGAACCAGTTATAAACAGAAGAGAACATTAATTTCACACTAAATCTGGTTTTTCAGTCTTGAAAAAATTTGTTTGGCTCTGCCTCATCTCGTGGCTACGCAGATATTGGGTAAGGTGGAAGGGTTTTGTTGTGTCTTCATGGATTTAATCTTCACTTTGTCATCTCACCTATTTTCAATCCCTGTGCTGGATTTATCTTATTTAAACATTGTAACATTTTATTCACTATTAAGTATACATTAAGTATACATCCACCACTTCAACCCTAGCGTCATTCATTTTTTCTTTTTCCTTTCTTCATTGTCTCTGTGGAGAATCTTAGGTGTGTTTTTTTAAAGAAAGTAACCTAAATTACTAAATTACTACATAACTGTATCAAAATTATGTTCTTAGCTTCAGCGTGCTTGAGTAATGTTAATTATCCTGTAATGCATAAGTACTGAAGCTGGGATTGCACTATGGTATTCAGTGCTTCACCCCAGCTCTATTGCAGTGACACTGGTAAAAGTATTATGGCAGAAATCTCTTTCCCAGCACTTATTTGCATGAGAAAACCATCTCAAGGACACTTTCACCTCCCTCCCTCGTCTCCCTCATAGTGGATGATGAAAGCAAAAGAAGCAGAAAGAAATGAAATGGGACCGGCCTGCCTTTGGAGTGAACAGTAAAGGTTAAAGTGACATTTCATTTTGCTCTCTACTTTGACTTTGTTATTAGTTTTTGGGGGGTTTTCAACGCGTATCCGGTGTTCTAAAATTAGTGTTGTCTTCATATTAGACTCCTTAACACGTCCTTCATAAGTCTACATTCCACACTTTTATATATACAAAGGCTGGGTTGTGTTTATAGAATCATTAGCGCTTCTCAAAAAATGCACAACTCAGTATCGTCCCACTGAAGCACACATGGGATGATTCTGCACCTTTTGATTTACATCCAGCATCAACAAATTTAATCAAACCAGTTTCCTCCTGGAGCGACTATAAAGGAGGGCCGCAGCCACCGTGGCACCAACCATTGTTTTCTTGACTCCATCTGAAGCCTCAGTGTTTGCATATTTGCCACCACCGTGTTGTTATTTTGGAGCTGCACGTGTGTGGATGAAAGGGGGGAGTGCTCTTTACTGATGGCATTACCCAGAGGCGTGTGTATGTTTCAAATCATTTATATTTCACAAATAATTGTGCGCCTCCTTGTTTGCCCTGTTGAAGAGTTAGTTGTTATTAATGGTTATCATGTGTGAATATTTTCTCATGATTACAAGTAAAAATGGTTCAGAATTAATACAGGCCCTCAGTAAACTACCAAGCTCTCCTTGCAGCCAGTAAGATCATTGAAATATACAGTAGTGGGATTGTATCATTACATATTATATCATTACAGGCAAAGACCATTTTACTAGTTCTGGGCTGGATCCACAGCTGCCTTTAAAACTGCCTTAATTTTATTCTAACATTAATTCAACAGAGTGCTGGGAGCATTCCTCGGAGATCTTGGTCCGTATTGACATTGTAGCATTGTGAGTTGCAGCCTTACGTTTCTGCTCTTAGCTGGCAGGAGTGGCGCCTGCTGCGGTCTTCTGCTGCTGTGCACATCTGCTACAGGCTGAACCATTAATGGTTCAATGTGTTGTGCATTCAGAGGCGCTCGGCTGCATACACTGATTGAGAGTTTATTTGAATTACTGTTTCCTTCCTATCAGCTCAGAGCAGTCTAGCCATTCTTCTCTGACCTCTGGCATTTTTGCTCATAAAACTGCCACTCACTGGATAGTTTTCTCTTTAAACCCTGGCTACGTAGCAAAACTCCCAGTAGATCAGCAGGTTCTGAAAGTTCCACTTGCATTATAAAGCATTTGAATAGATGTACTTCAGCAAGTGTGTATTGTATTATACCAGATGTACTGGTAATAGTTACCTTCGACAAGGAGGTTATGTTTTTGGTAGCATGCATGTCATCATTTTGTTTGTAAACAAGATAAGTCCAAAAGTTTTGCCTGAATTCTGATAAAACTTTTTAGAGGTCTAGAATGGGGTCATGTTAACAATCCATTAAAATTTGGCTTACATCCGCCAAGGTCTTCAAGGTCAACTCAATGATTTATTGGTTGAAAACTAACAAAAAGCCTTACCTTAGAAACAATGATTTTTACAAGTGTGGTGTGTATTGTCGACATATAGAAAGTACCCTAGAAAGATTTTAAAATATCACATCATATTTTACCTTTGACCTCTTCTTCAAGGTCCACAGACTGATCTGAAGGTGAAAGTAATAATAATCCTGTCTTTAAGTGATGACGTGATGAATCCTGCTTCCGGGCCCAAACTACTCTGAGTTTTTATTAAGGCTGTTGTGTTTTTAACACGTTTTAATGTTTTGTATCATGTTCTGTTTAGTCTCAGCAAGCCCCTAAAAACAGTCAGTGATCACAGCCTCTCTCAGTTTTTATTACCGCTATTCATTTTAAAGCTCAGTTTTTAAAAACTTATGATGTAACTACAGCCCAGTCCATGCAGCAGTATAATGACTAACCTCCTATTGTGGATGGATTATCTCAGATGTTCCTGACTGAAGTTTGGTCCGTTTACAGCATCCTGCCATGCGATTGCATTTGTCCCTAACCATCGGGAACCCTCACGTTAACTTTTATCGAGTGGAAAAAAGTTAGCATTCATCCTCCAGCTATGTTAACATAGCTGTGTCGCTAGCATTCACGTAGCACATCATTATATGCCAGCTAGCCAAACTTGAATCACCCTACAAAACATCACTGCTGTTGACATTCCTGTCTTCATTTATGTTGGAAGCCATAGCAGAGCTGTATGTCTTAATTTGTTTCAGAAATCCCTCAGGCTGAACATGGTATATTATATTTAGATGGAAACTAGCGAGCTAACTTCCTGCTAACTTCTAACTCCGTTAAATGTAATAAATTCTGTTTTTATGGATGCCTGGATGTTAAACTTAATTGTTACACCTGGTAAAGCAGCAACACTGATCATTTTATTACAGATGAAAGAATGCAGACAGTTTTTCAACTATCAGTGATCCCGGAGTGATCGTTTGACTTTGAGACGTGCAGCGGAGTTTGGACCCAGACTGGGCTAATGACGTCAGACTTAAAGACCGGATAATGTTTTATATTTCCATTTAAAACTGTTTATTCCAGCCATTGTTTGTATTGAAGGGAATGATATGTGGGGATTCTAAATATCATGTTACTTTATTCTGACTTTGTTATGCACGAGCCAGTAACAGGTTATAACTGTGTAAGTACATAGCTATTTGTTCCTGTGCATGCATGAAATCTATTTCACTTGTATGCTGCACATAGAGGGCCACCATTAGTCAATGTTCTCTGCAGTTTGAGAACACTTATTATTGAGTTACTCAGAAGTGACACAGGAGGAAATAAAGAAGAAAAAGGCTCTTCAATCTAAAAGTGGTGCAGGTGGAGAGGAGCCAGTGGGAGGCTGAAGAGGTAGGGACACTGAGGCCATGTGAAGGCAACGAAGAGGAGGAACATTAAGAAATTGGATGAATTAATGATGAATCTCTGCAGGCAGGCAGCCAAGAAATGAAAGAGTGTTCGGATGTGTAAGAAAGATACACGTATTCTCATTCGCGCGTGCACACACACACACACACACACACACACACACACACACACACACACACACACACACACACAAAGAGATAAACACAGTGGAAGATGGGGAGAGGCATACAGAATGAGAGCAGCAGAAATAGCTGGTATGAAGCAGAGGGTGTATATGAAAGAAGTGGAGATGGGCTCAGTGCCAGCAGAGTAGCAGAGGCACGTCTGTTTCTGTACAGTTGTTGGGCTGGATGACAGAAACTGGGAGGTTTGAGAGAATTCATCATAGAAGTCAAGGTTTATTCCAAGGTTGAACCTAGATCTGAGAAAAAAAGGTTTTGCTAATTCATACTGTCACCAAATCAATTTTATATTTAGCATTCAGGGATCTTACTTACTTTATACCAGGCCATTTGAAAATGCTCAAGGCTTATCTTGGCTATTGATATTTTTTTCACCACACTGCCACTTTTAGTTTAGGGCTAACGCTTTATTTTTTTTCCCCCTCTGAAAGAAGTCGTGTCGCACAAGAAACAGCCACTGACAGCGAACTCAGGGGAGCAAAGAGCCGGAGTGCTGCTGCAGCTGTTTGGCACGTCTTCAGCTTTAATAACACGAGGAGCAGGAGGTGATGTAGACCAAGCGATCTGGAACTCTGTGTGAAAAGTGTTTAGATAATGATCACCATCCAACAGCTATCAGTTTTATGACTGTGAAACTGATGCTTTCGGCTATTTTTTCAATAGCACAAATTCTAAGTCTGAATCTAAACATGATGACAAAACATAAAATAATTACAAAAATTAAATACGACAGGAAACAATCATTGTTTATTCCTGCATATTTGAAAGTAATGAATCTGACATTTTTAATCTTTAATGCACCGAGCTCATTGCAAAAACAATTGACATGAGATTCCGAATTTTTCAGTTGCCACACCTCCAGAATTTAGCGACATAGATGGCCTCAGCCATTACTTATTTTTATTTCTGGCTCTCTTTAACAATGTGTTATTGACTTGCCTTCCTCCCCTCATCACCCAACCGGTTCACGAGCCTGGTTCCTGGAAGCTTTCTGTTTTAAGGGAGCTTTTCTTTCCCACTGTCGCCAAGTGCTTTCTCACTTGGGGTTGTTGATTGTTGACCCCAAGTGAGAATTATTGTATTATTGTAGAGACTCAAATTCCAAAGTGCTTTGAGGCGACTGTTCTTGTGATTTGATACTATCTAAAAATACAATGAATCAAACTTCTCATGCAGCTTTTATCCACTCAGGTCCAAAGAGTTTCTCTGTATATGCTTTGAATGTGGGTTTTAGTGTGATTATCCGGATAGTGTAGCTTGTAAATAAAATAGTGATGGCAATAGTACGCTCTGTCTATGACAGTAATTTGATTTTATTTGAGCCAGCGCAGCTAACTGGCGAGTCCAAACGGGCTGTGGATATATGAGTATGTTAGTTTGTTGTCCGATGATGGAAATGGCAGTCACTGAAGGGTGTGGTCTCCCTATTGCCCTGTGAAAGCTGGGAAAGCATCCAGGGCCTGAAACTCAGTGCTTAACCAGCTTATCCTGAGCTGGATAAGCACTTAAGAAAATAGATAGATGGATAGTTTTACTACATGGATTCATTTGCCTTAGAGAATTGTCATTTGTTGCATTTGTATAAGCACTTGGAAAAAGAAAGCAAACATTGCATATTATGGGCTAAATGGGGGCAATTAACAAATTAATAGTTTGTTTGTTTAGAGGCCATTGGTACATAATGTTTCTAACCTAACAGGAGTCTGCTGTTAAACTCAAAAAGCAAAATAAGACACTAAAAACTGCATATCCCTTAATCCTTTCATCTTTTTTTTTTTTTTTTTTTTTACATTTGTCAGCAGAATAATCAAAGTGCAGCTCCTGCCAGGTGGCTTTTCTCTCTCTACTCTGCACAGATGACTAAAATAAAAAAGGCTTTTATGCAAATGTTAGAGAACCTGCGAGCTGCAATGGTGCCAGCACAAATATCCAGGCTGCCAGAGAACGCGTGTGCACGGAAAGTGAATGAGGAACCGTCTCTTGCCAATATTCCAGTCAAGGTGCCTTTGAAGATGCTGCAGCAGAAGAAAAGTAGATGTGATTGTGTTGTAAACATCACGAGTGTGAAGGATGGTTTAAGGCTGCTGCCGAGAAAGAACATAGAAACCATAAATAATCTCACAGTTTTATATATATATATAAAAACAGGTGCCAAATGTACAGCAATGGTGCGACGCGGGCACTGTTGGTGTTGTTTTCTTGACTAAAGTGTGATCTTCCATACAGCTAAAATGCATGCGTGTGTCTGTGGAGGACTGACATGATATCGTGTGACAGATTGAGGCCACCGTGAAGCGATCATGAAAGAGTGGCTCCAGTTATTGATCCTGGGATTAACAGTGGAGCTGCACAGATAACACCACACGCCGCAGCGGAGGATTTTCATGATACGAGGCTATTATGCTTTATCGTTTTAGCTACGATCATCCGAATATTTGAAATCTGTCAGATACTGGTTCTTATCCCAAAAAACCTGTGTTGCATTTAAGATTTTACAGAAAAGCACGGAAACAACCCGAGGATAATAACGTCAGAAAAACAGGAGAGTAGCTGCAGGTGACAGACTTCACTCGACACCTCCACCCACTCAGCATCCCAAAACAAAGAGACACAGATTTAAAAAAAAAAAAATGTAGCTGTTTCAAGGTCTGACTTTTTACTGTCAACATATTTATACAAGAATATTTATGCCAGCTTATGTAATTGAGCCTAAAGCTAAACTCTTTAGTTCACTTAAACATAATGCTAAGTGTAGGCCTATAAAAATCCCTGAAATTTGATCTTTCTTTCATCTGTCAGGATCATTTACAGTTTCTCTTCTAACTGAAACACGGCCACATTGAAAGTGATAATAAAATAAATAATCTCTCTAATAAAATGCAATATCATTTAGAATCAATTAAGCAAACAAACCCAGAAATGCTAAAAGGAAAAATGGCTGTACAGTGTCCAAGATTTGCAAGCCATTTGCACTCAGAAAGTCAGCTATGTGTCAGTTTGTGCAGGAAAAACATGAACAGGAGACAACAAATGACCTCAAAATGCTTGGAAGGATAAATGCTCCAACACTCTATGAAAGGAAACCAGGTTTTGTTACATCTTTTCCCTCTGAGAAATACGCCAGCTACTCTATTTCAAACCATATCACGACTTCCTTGATCCATTGTATAAAAAAGGGGGAGGCAGACTACCCAACATCACACTAACAATGATGTAAACACTGTTTAATTTGCAGGGTATGAAGTAATGAAATGGTCCATTTGGGATGGGGAGAGGGGACACGCTATTGTCACAGTGCCAGAGCAACTTTGAAACTGTAAGCAAAGGGCCACAGACTGAACAAACAAATGGAAACATGACACACGAAGAGCTGAAACATGCTGAAATCCAAGAATTTTAGTAGACATGACAGATTATTTTGAAATAGATCTGGGTCCTCGCTCCAGAAATCAAGATCTTTGTCCTTCCGTCTGTCCGTACATATCTAGTTCAGGGTTGCGGGGTGGCTGGAGCCTAGCCCAGTTGTCAAAGCAAGGCGAGGGAAAGAGTGTGCTGCCACTAACTTGAAATACAAGCCTGCATCAGTAAATGGATAAAATAAGCATTCACAGATAAACCTTTGTACATATACATTGTTATATTCATGAATATAAATTAAATCATTTCTGTTTTGACATGCAAAGCTAGCTAATACAATAGCAGTTCAGACCTGCTTCAATGACTGAAGAAAAGCTTGTATAATATTTATTATTTATGAACATATTTGAATGTATCCCCACACATATCAAATGCTTGTGCAGGCTATAAATATTTTTTTTTCTCATTTGAGACAAATGAACTAAGTTATTCCACCTGGTCTTATTTTGAAAGTTCACGAGGAGGCTTATCAGGTATCTGTTGTGAAATTGGTCTTAAGGATGGACAAACTAAGTCCACTGTTTTGAACTGCAGCTGGTGATGGCACTCCGTGGTCTACTCTGAAGATCTCCTGTGAGCTTCTGTGAGCATTGAAATCTTAACTTGAAGCTGACTGAGAAATGGTCCATGCACTGCTGCACTATTGGACAGTGGACAGTGGCGTTTGAGTCCACACACATGATAAGAAAATCAGTAGAAGGACAGCTAATGTTTGCTCAGCTATTTATTGTAAAAAATATGTATGTAAGAAAACATGGGTGTGCCTCCCTTTACATACACATGCACCCCACTGAAGCAGTTTTTATTGCTTCTTCTTTTGTTTGGTTTTTATTTTTTATTTCAGGACATCGGGTACCGACTGATCCATGGACTGGTTCTGGGTGTATTTTACCCATGTCTGGGTAAAAGTTATTTAATGAGATATAAGTTGCTGGTGATTAGTGTCACATGTCAGAGGTTGAGAACGTTATTAAAATTTAGCCACATTTTTTTATTTCTAGAGTTGCAAATCCTAACAAAACTAATCTCATCACATTTTACAGTAACACCACTTTACAAGTCCACAGAGAGAAATCCCAACCCCTGAACAAGCAGTGGGTAACAGTGCAAATAAAAACACTGACTTTTTTATTGGAATCACAAACATTATTGAAAGCAGATATTTAAAGAGAAATTTGACTTTGTGTCTCCCCGCTGAGACTTTAATTAGAGACACATTAGTTCAAGTTTAAATCCCTGGGGTGATCGGTGGGAGATTTGACTAAATATTATCATTTTCCAAGTTTATATCTTGTTAGAACATAGACAGAACAGCCCCTGGCTCCTCTGCTTCAGAGGTTAGCTACCTTTCATTGACCTTCTGTTGAATAGTTGAGAAACTCCAACATGACTAAATATTCATGGCGTTTTCTTGTCATCCATAATGCATTGTATTTTAAATCCGGTGACCTCTTTGCACCTCTCATGCTTCTCTGCAAGTGGCTCTACACATGGGGAGAAGTGAAAACAGACTTTGCCACGTCCTTTAAAATAAGCAGCTACTTCCTGATACAGTTACTTTCTACAGTGATTTGGATTTGAAAGTAAAAAAAGAAAAAAAAAGCTGGCATTACACTGAGTCACATCGGAGTGAGGACAGCAAAGTGTGAGCACACGCGACATTCTCATTCCAGAATCTTATAATAATGCCGTTTCTTGTGCATCTCAGTTATTGCCCGCAGTGTTTTGCCATGTTCTAGCATTAGTAAGACGTGGCTGTCACTCATATCTTGTTATTTTTCAGTTTTGTAGGTTACTGAGGTGAAGGGACATGCTCAAACCCAAACCACATCTTTTCCTAAACCTAACAGTTTACATAGTAGTTTTTAGTATCCAAACCTAACTAGAGACTGAATGCAAAAGTTAAGGCAGTGAAAAAAAATTCAAACAGCATGAGGAAAAACAACAGTGAAATAAAACGCAAACCACAAAATTTCACCATGTCTGGCTGTTAAATCTGAACCCAGCAATAACACCTCCGACTTCTTCGACTTTCCTGACAACTCTGCAGATCTTTAAGACGGGGCCATTACCTCTCGGTGGCCCCTCATTATTTAATGACATTGTTTGTTCCTACCAACGCAAACAAGCCACTGTGAGGTTTCCTGAAACTACTTAAATGCAGCCAAGTCCCGCTTCGTTTTTAAGTTTCACTTCCGTTCTTTAGATTTGAACTACAAAACTACTCAGCTTGAGTAAGATCAAGAAAAAAGTTGTATGGAATGACATATACCCTTTTCAATACATGATAGAAAGCTGCATGTTTTCGGTTACAAGGGTTCACTTCAGCTTGGAAAGCACCTGGTTGCTGACAAGTCAGCCAGCCGTTGAGATCAGATCAAAATATGGACGAACTCACCAGCCATTCTCACACATACAGCATATTACCCGACAGAGGCGCAGGTGAGAAGATTCATACCTAATGCAATGTGACTAGACACTTAAGGCTCTTCAAACTGCCAGGACTCTCACCCTTACAAAGCCTGTGTGATATCCGACTCCCCCATGTGACAAGAATGCTGGTAGCTGTCCACTGAATTTGAGTGAATGCACCCCGTATCCTACCTCCTGTCATAGAAACCAGAGCATTTCCATTTTTGAAGACTGTGTGCTACATGTGAGAAGTATAAAGTAATAATAGGTAAAGTAGAAATCCTAATGTAGTCTGTGGTGTGAATGAAAAGTGTGCACACGTTAATACCAAGTGTTAATGGGACAGTATTGTCCGTTTTTTAGGGACAGAGAAACCACACCCAGGTAATTACATGGGCTTCCAACGAGGACTTTCCACACCCTGTGCAGCACGTGTACTGTGGTTTCTATACGACCAAAGCTGTGTGTGGTCTCAGAAATAAAACCTCAGCTGTGATGCTGGGTGTGGTTCTGCTGACTAACCAGGTCAGTGCAGCTACGTTTACCTCCTTCTAAAAACACAAACTAGTGTGGAGTTACACTTTAAAGCTGCATTATTCATATGTTAGTTGTGAGGCCTGTGAGGCTCCCCGCGGCCTTACACATGCTTCACCCATTAATCTTTCGATATCTTTTGCTTGAACAGCACTTACACAAGCATCTTTGCATACCTGATCCTGACCCTTGCCTGAACTGGCTCATCATCTGATCTGTATGCCTTCTCTGATTACCTACCTACTCTCAACCTTGCGTGGGCTGTGCAGAGAGCTTTTTGACTTGTCTTGCTTATGAATTAATATATTAAGATTCCTAAGAAGAGTGATGCTTCTCTCTGTCAAGCGTTGGCTTTAAGCACAGAAAGCTTTTCACAGACGTCACTAGACACTGAGCAATGCAGTAGATGCATGTTCCAAATATAAAATTTGCCATCTCCAGGTCAAAATGCTCCTTCAGTTTCCAAACAAGCAAACAAGTACTGAGGCAACGTTAAGAGCTAAAAATGATCTAAATTATTATTATGTTCATCTTCAGTATACAATCAGTGTATCTGTTCTCACGGGCATTAGGGTCAAGCGTAGATGACAGAATTTACAAATTTAAAAGGAATTAAACTCCTTTTCATTTAACACAGATTGCTCGCAGTAGAATTCAGCAAGTTTTTGAAACCAAGATTGCACCGACACCCTTGAGGCTTCAAAACGGGACTTCAGAAACGACTGGATGACATCACAGTAGACATCACTTTTGAAATCTCAAGTGGCCACTAGGGGTACTGCAGTTTTTTGCAGCTCTGTGTTGACTTCATTTTTAGCTCTGGAGGTTGCCAGTTGATTTAGGGTGACTTGGCGAGGTACCGCATGCCTTGAGGTAATAGGTAGAGACACGTGCCATCATACAGTATGGTGACGAAACGATATTGATATTGAAAAAAAAACAAAATTGCAGCCAAGGGACTGTTTGAGATTGTGCTGATGACAACAGGTGAGTAATTAATGTTTGGCCGCCTGTTCATATTTGCTATCTAAAAGTTGTGATCCTAAGCCAAGTCTCTGCACAGAAAATTTCAGTTGGCTTGTCAGTGGATAATTTCTGAAGCCTTAAAATACTGGCGTGTGGGAGACTGTTAGCTGGAGGGGCTGTAGTGTACAGCAGCTCCTGTGGATTGCTCAAGCAATGACAGCATTTGTGGTGCCACATTTACTCTGTGCCGCCAAAAAGATTCTCATTTAAAACACAGCGCAAGCCTCGGTCACCGCGGTGATATTAAGTACAAAACGCTGTACAAACACAGGTGCTGAGAGTTTACACTATGTGGACATTTTATGTAGGAATGCAGTGAACAGTTCATCGTGTTCTCCTGCTCTCTCTCTGTCCTCCTCATGCAGCACAGTGTCCTCATGCAACTCTGCCAATGTCAGTTATAAATAGCACTGTAGCCCCGAGTGCTCACAGCTCACACCCCAAACACACACACACACGCACACAAATAAAGCCTGAGAATACATTCTGCATGATGAAGACTTTCATTTTCATTTAGGTTTGACCGGAACTGGCGGAACCAAAATGTCAGCTCCCCTCTGATTGACGACGAGTGTTGACATGTCAGTCATAAATCTGGAGAGCATTAAAGCTGATATTAATAAATCAATATGCAGCTGCAGTATATCACACCCTATTAACGGGACTGACATGGCCACAGTGAACTTTGCTTGGGCATTTTAACTTAAATTGAACTTTTAAAGCTTCTGTTTTAATCACCTTTACACCTTTTCCATCTGGAAATCTATTGCAGCCTTGCCATCTCTTCTTCTCTGCCTGCCTTTATCTCTGCAAGCTGGTAATCCTCGGGGTGTCTGTCTGTCTCTTCAGCTTGTCTCTCAGTTGGATATGGAGTGCTACTGAAGACTTTTACTGTCTCTCTGGAGGGAGTGAGAAGTAGAGGAGAGAAGGGAAGTGAGAAAGAGGATGTATGTTTTGGACACTGACAGGATTTAAAATGAACCCTGACTCATGTCGGGCTCATTACTTCGCTGTTGAGGGTTTGCTAAACTTTACGCTGAAAGCTCAGGATTATACTGGTGATTATCTGTAAAGATGTAGCTACTGAGGAGACAAAGAAAAGGAGGAAAAGAGAAAATAATGAGTAATCTGGACGATCACTGTGCTAATGTGTCAACACAGACAGAGCCAGTTCATTACAATAAAGGCCAGCATTCTACCAGGAGCATTGAAAGGGGCAAGTGCACTAACTAAAATAACACAATGTAAGCTCTGGTTTCATGCATCTTTTTCTCTGGCAGCATGACAGTTCAGATCAGTGAGAGGCAGTTGAAACAAACTTGACATGGTTTGGATATAAGGGTGAAGTCTTCTATTAGAAATAGCTGGAGACTGTATGCCGATATACGTTTGTGATCTGTGGATGACAGCTCAGGTGGAGCGCATCATTCATTTTGAGGAGAGTTACCGTATTACAAACTATTCCACAGAATAAACCTGAAAGCTGACCTGTGTGATCTGCAGAAGAATGCAAAATATTTCTAACCATCAGATGATGCGTGTTACTGCAGTCGCTTTTACTGTGGGTTAAGGTTAGAGTTAGGATGCATGGAAACGTATGTGTCACACACTGAAGGATGAGGCATGTCTCAGGCTGAGGGTATTTATTACACACACATTTTATTTTTAAATTCAAACATTCAATTAACGCACTTCATATCTTTTGACTAAGTGGCAACCTCCATAGCTGAAAAAAACG
Source organism: Haplochromis burtoni (assembly GCF_018398535.1). Classification (NCBI taxonomy): domain Eukaryota; kingdom Metazoa; phylum Chordata; class Actinopteri; order Cichliformes; family Cichlidae; genus Haplochromis; species Haplochromis burtoni. Next base: position 49,627 of record NW_024582615.1, on the reverse strand, counting down.
AAGCCGATGCAGAAGAAATAAGAATTGCAGTACCTCCAGCTGCCACTCTAGACTGACTCCAAAGACGAGTGAATATCCATAGGCTCAAATGTTAAATGTCATAATCATAAATTAGCAATAAAAGGCATATTCATATCTCGATACAAAAAATGATTTTGCTACTTCTAGGCTTCACCTTCTCACTGTATGTGAGGTGTTGATGCTTTTGGAAGAATTTATTTATTTATTTTTATGTTTTGTACAGTCTGGCATCTGTGCCAAATATACTTGGAGAAGTTTTAATGAACTGGTTAATGGACAGCTGCAACATGTGATGAAAATGCATGTGGCTTAACCATGGAAAGAAGTAGATACTGGCTCATTGAAGCATGGTATAAAGACAGGAAATGGGTAAATTGCCAGCCTGGATCTATCCACAGTCAACATCATCAACTTTTTTAGAGGTCAATAATAAACATCTTTTAATCTCATTTCATTTTGAAGGGTGTGAAATACTGATATTGTGTCGAAGCTGCTATTATTTCCAAATCACACAGAATATGTCCTTTTGTGTTGGTGCCGAAAGCATCCGGTTCATGGTAACAGTGCAATATGTATTACTGTAAACTCATATGTGGATGTTGTGAAGAATCCTTTGGCATCACATTTTTACCTAAAAGACAGACAGGACTCAATCTTTTCATGAACATTATAAAATTAAGATAACAAATTAAGTAATTTTTCAGTTTTTAAGACCTGTGCAAGTAAAAACAAAATATAAAACAGGATGGTACGCCACGGTAAACAAGTTGAAAAAATGTGGATTTATTCTACTGCCCCCATTACAGCCTCAAAATGTGGACTTTTGAAAAGTCCACATTTTAAGGTGTGATAAAATAGAGAAGTCAGCAGCAAGAGAACAGCACCATTTTACGCCCTGGGATAAGCACATGTTGCTTTATATCTTTGGTTTACTCGTCATAAAAACCAAAGAGCAAAAGAAGCATTTCACCATTGAACAATAAAGGAAAATGGTGCACTATCCCTTTAAAGTGCAAAAAGCCCTGACAAAAATAACACACTCAGATGTCAGTTCTCCATCTGGTTCTCACATTGATGAAAACAAAAAACGCCCCCAAAACCCTCTTTTAATGAATATAAATCTGTATAATTACAACCAACCATACAGGGATACAACAAAGCCAGGCTTCCTGATGAAATGCATCCATCTGAATAGCCCCCACCTCATCATTCAACTGCAGCAGAGCTTCAGTAATTTTTTCGCTTTGGCTCCTTTTTTTGATCCTGCAATTCATATCATCGTCAGTTTCATACCTGTCAGATTTCCCATGCTCAATAATCCCATTCATTTCTCAGTGTGCTCGAACGATGCCAGGCCATTTGGTGAGGTTAACACAGAGACGGAGCTGTGGGACTGCTAGCAGTGAACTGATGTTCCTGTTCTATTTAAAGCTCCTGCAGCAGTGAAAGACAGATAGCTTCCCTTCATTAGTCTTAACCTGAAATATTCAGCAGGAGGCAGACGGGGAGCCAGAAGGAGGTCGACGGGGACAGAAGAGAGGTAAATGTTCAGAAGCCTTCCTAACTAAACTCCATCAGCATTATTAGCTCTTCCTATCCAACTGTCAGATCCTGTTATAAAGATCCCAATCTGAGTTACACCTGCAAAAGGGCCAACTGAAGTGCAAAAGGGCTTTAAGTTGGTGATAATCTCAACTGACCTCTAAAAGAAGAAACCTGAAGATTTGTACTAACGTGTGGGAGTTTTATAATTTCATAAATGTCTTTGATGTTATTAAAGCCCCATGTGATCTCGTGAAAAATTTCAGTTGCAATTTTAGCTTCCAGCAACTATGAAAACAAGATAATGTGGATAAACAGTTACTTTTGCATGCAATCCTTACCCAATACAGCTTATTCGTTGTTCAGTTCAGTTTTATGTTGATAATTATAGCGACAAAATGTTGACCCTTAGTTAACAAAACTACAAGAGGTTACCACTGTAAAAGACTTAGGCTACGTCCACACTAGCCCGGATAAATTTGAAAATGGCGTATACGTCTGAAAATGATCCGCGTCCACACTGTCGTTCTCATCTGTTTTCACAGAGTTGTTCATCCACATCTTTAATAGGGCTGTCAAAATTGAGAGCAAACAAATCAACTGCTGTGTAATGCCCTCCGCTATCTTAGTTTAATTGGTCACATGACTGCATCACATGACTAAAATGTGTCATCGTTTTCGAAAAGGCTCCGGGTTCGCTGTCCACACTGCGACGCGAAAACAGTGTTTTCAAATGTATCCGCTTTGAGGAGAGCTTTTTCAAAACGCTCTGTTTTCCATGACCGAAAACGCCATCTCAGTGTAGACGCAAGGCCAAAAGGGAGAGAAAAAGATCCGTTTTCAAGGTCTTAGATTAGCGAACCTGTGGAGGAAACATTAACACAGTGCAGCTAATTTATTTACGGATCTCCAAGGGTTTCTCACCTGGTCACCTTTCAGGGCTTTTATTTGGCTGTCAGCTCTTCATCACTCTCTGCATGGCTACTGTGCAGCTCTGCTGTGGTGTTGCAGTCTCCCCTGTCTGAATGTGACATCTACAACGTCTTGTTTTAATTAGATGAACAGCAATCATGCAGTAGCACTACTATCTGTGAGATCCTGGTAGAATGCTTTCATATGCAGGGCATCGCTGAAGAAATGTTTCACTCAGAGCTTGTTGGCTTTGCAACTGATTCCACAGCTGTTATGATGATATGATACGGAGCAGCAGTCACACTCCTCTGTGGAAAGATCAGTCCTAGCCCGACAATCATTCACTGCGGGAATCACAAGTTGGAACTTGTGATTAAAACAAATTAAAAAGCTGAGTCATTTTCAGATATTTATTGACTCTCTGTAAAAAATCCTGCTCTTCATCTCAATAAATGGGCCACCCCACCACAATCAGCTGATTTTTGGACATTAGTCTTATTTTTATTACTCAGTTTTAATATGTTAAAATTGAAGGAATAATCCCATGTGTGTCCTTCTTAGTGTAGGGATTTGTGTTGGTGTCTGGGACTGTAGCACCAACACAGTCCCAGACACAATATAGACAAGGTTTATACTGTTAATGGTAATTATGTGACAATATTTTAGGTTTTAGGTCATTTTACAGAGTACGTAACGCAAAGAGTAGTGTATAAAAATGTTTTTAATGGTGAGTAATTAGTTAGTTATGTACTGCAATCTTTTTAAGAAAAGTAACAAGTAATTGTATAGATTGCTTTTTTTGAGCAATGACCCCAACATTTATAAGGACTAATGAATAACTACACAGAACAAATGTTTATTGTTAATGTCTATTAAAAAAATAATTTCAGACAATATATCGTAATTTTAAATGACCAAAAATCAGTATCCGTCCGTCTGTCTTAAGACAGATAAATCAGTTTGGCTCTAATGTCCATCATCGTAGCAGCGTGTTTATTTATTCATTTTTTTGGCTGACATCATATCCCGTGGAAAGTTCTTAATTATCCCAATTCACAGTTCAATCAATGCCGCATTAGCCTAATATCTCGTAATTACAAGATCTTGTGGAGAAAATTGTAAATATGAGATAATGTACCACACACTGATGAGGCATGAATTGCTTCAGAAGTGAGAATGTTTTTAAGAATTATTCAGTGTCAAAGCCATTTCAGTTACAGTTGTCAGTATAGAAAAACAAATCAATTGTTAATAGCTAATCATTTTATTTACTTTGGTTTAATATGTAGAGGAATGAAAAGCCACTTTCATCATTTAACATATCACAGACCCTCTGGATGTTCCGTTAAATTCAATTTTATTTATACAACACCAAATCACAACTACAGTCGCCTGAAGGCGCTTTATATTGTAAGGCAGACCCTACAATAACACATACAGAGAAAAACCCAACAATCATATGACCCCCTAAAAGCAAGCACTTTGGGGACAGTGGGAAGGAAAAACTTCCTTTTAACAGGAAGAAACCTCCAGCAGAACCAGATTCACGGAGGGCCGCCCATCTGCTGTGACTGGTTGGGGTGAGAGAAGGAAGACAGAGGTTAATAACAAGTATGATTCAATGCAGAGAGGTCTGTTAACACATAGTGCGTGAGAAAGGTGATTGAAGAAGAAAAACTCAATGCATCATGGGAATCCCCCGGCAGCCTACGTCTATTGCAGCATAACTAAGGGAGGATTCAGGGTCACCTGGTCCAGCCCTAACTATATGCTTTAGCAAAAATGAAAGTTTTAAGCCTAATCTTGAAAGTAGAGATAGTGTCTGTCTCCTGAATCCAAACTGGAAGCTGGTTCCACAGAAGAGGGGCCTTAAAACTGAAGGCTCTCCCTCCCATTCTACTTTTAAAGACTCTAGGAACAACAAGTAGGTCTGCAGAGCGAGAGCGAAGTGCTCTAATAGGGTGATATGGTACTACAAGGTCATTAAGATAAGATGAGGTCTGTTCAATGCTAAGTTCTTTTTTGCTGGTCTTGGATCAAATCTAGTCATTTCCTTGTTCTGTTTAGTCTTGGCCAGGAGAATTAAATGTACAGATCCAGTCAACATTGGATCTGGAATAGATCCTGTCCAGGGAGTGTTTTTCCAAACTGTTTCATCAGAGCCATAGGTGTTTCAGAAAGCTGTAAAACTGACAGTGATTTAGAGACACTACCCACGGCCTTCTGTACCACATCAATGTGAGACAGTAAACCTAAGAGGCCTGTTAGCACTATGAGTTATGACAATAGTTGTACTGTGATAAATGTATTACAATAAGTGACTTAATGAGGGAAAACTGAGACATTAGGTTATCACTGACAGTATAAAACATAGACGCAAATTTGACATCACCCATTTCTTATCAAAGTCCCGGCTTTAAGCCTCAAGCTGAGAGTTTTCTAAACATCTTGGTGTTCTGAAATCAAACTTGACGAATAAGGGATGGATCAGACTATGAAACGACTCATTCGTGACCATTAATGGATAATCCTTCTTTGTGACTCTTGGTGACCAAAATTCTGTCGAAAATGTAATGAATGGACGAAATATGACCGGAAAGTGTTTACTGAGGTCACAGCGATGGGAGTTGAAGCCAGTTTTCCCAAACGCTTTGATAGACCCAAAAATCTTTTCGCCACCAATGATGTCGCCCCCTTTTGGCCATTGAAACAGCTTTCATTTCCAGGTTTGGAAGCAACATCCACCTTTTATACATTTTCTTTTCTTCAGACGTCTTGAGCCATTAATTATCTGCTTTGTAATTGGACCCACTCAGGGGATCAGACTGACCTCTTTTTCTTATTAAGATAAAACCTGAGTGACTCAAGCATCAAAAAATATCCTGATGTAAGCCAGGCATGACTCAGAGGCTTTTCAAAGCCACAATCAGTTATGCCTTTTTATTGAAGCTCATCATTTGGTGCAATTTTAGAAATGGGGACTTTCATTTTTGAAGCAGAATTTAAGATGTTTACGGTCAAATTTATGCTTTAAACACCAAACCTGTGTGTGCAGTGTGGATAAGTGTTTTTCTCTCTTTCTTTTTAAGTAGGAAAATTTTTCTTTGGTCAACCTAAAGTGCTTTTCAGTTTCAATTAACAAAACACTGAATATCCAAAAGTTAGTATTTAGTTAAGCTTGTGCATCAAAAAAGGGTGCATGACTCATTAAAGTGACTGGTCTTCATGTAGCACACTTACTGTTTGTTTATGTTTTTCTATTTCATATTCAGGCACTGCTCGCTCATCAAAGGTAACAGTACACTACTGGAAAATAAACTCTGACACTGTTGACATCAGTCAAATCGCTTGAGTTCAGTGGAAAGCATTCTGTTTGATGTGGTGTTCAGGTGTGTCAGTAAAGGTTTTGAGGGCACGCAAAGCAGTGTTTGCGTTGCTACTTTTACTACAGAGGGATTTGCACAAATGCAAATAACATAAAAATAATCTCAAGGGTCACTTGTAACCAGTTAGTGGTGTCTGTGGTGACTGTCGGGAAATAGTAATACCATATGTTGTATTAATGAAAAAATGCTAACTTTAATTTAAAATATTTATTTGTACTGATGTACTTATCTTTTATTTTAGTTGGCTAAAAGTACATTACTGCATCATGCCCTGCAGCTATCTGTTTCCTGGTTTCGAGGCAATCAATCATTCTTTGTTTCATTAATGTTTTGGTGTAAAATTTAAAAGAACTCCAACACCATATCCTAAATATTTTAAAAAAGGCAAGCTAATATCTACACTTTGTTTTTAACAGGAAGTTATCATGCATAATGACATCTTTGAGTGGGAAAATATTCACTAATTGCATACACCAGATAACTGTTCTCACTCCATACCACTTCCACTTTTCGCTTTATGAAAACTGCACAAAGTTCAAAAACCTACGACTGAAACATGAAATGAAAAAACAGCGTCTTGACGTATTTCAGCGTTCTGCTGGGAAACCTTGGATTGTCATTTGGAGCCTGAGACCTCAGTCCGATCAACAATTTATGGGACGCATCAAAACTCGATCCAAGAAGGTGTGCAACCTAAACAATATCAGACAGGCATTTTGAATATTGTGTGTATACTTTGTTACATCATTGAAAAATTGAATTTCTAATTGATGCCATTGGATGCACAGTGTTGGGGAGTAATGGAATACATATACTGGTGCTACGTATTTAAAATACAAAATATGAGTAACTGTATTACGTTACAGTTACTGTTTAAAAAGGTGGTATTCAGAATACAGTTACTTTGTTGAAATAAATGGATTGCACGGCGGTCTTTTCCTGTTTCATATATTAGGCTCTCTCTCGTTTTGGTAATTCCACGCCGGTGGAAACCCAAACATAACACCATTAAGAGTCTCTAAAGCCTGTGTCTCAGTCTTGCGGCACATGTCACCCCTACTTTCGACGTATTAGCCAGAGGTCCCTTTACTACGGTTCGGGGCCGCGGACCTGTTTTATATATGCGTGGAATAGTTTTCTATACGAGATCGCTGCAAAAAGTGCAGCCTTACCTAATGTCCACCTATTCATTTTATATTAAGATTTGGTATGGCGAGTAACCTTCAGTTATAGTAATAAATCACACAGCAATAGTACGTTCATGTAGTTGTAAAAAGCAGGATAATATATTAAGTAATACAAAGTATTCAGAATACATTACTCTCATTGAGTAACGTAAAAGAATACGTTGCAAAATACATTTTGGGGCATGTATTCTGTAATCTGTAGTGGAATACATTTTAAAAGTAACCTTCCCAACACTGGATGTATAATGGCTTGTATGATTTAAAAAAATAACTTATATTTTACATGTACTTATTATGTATTATGTATCTCTTATTTGTATTTCCTTTTATTAGTCAGGTATTAGTAGAAAATATAAAAAGAAAAGTTGAGCAGTCTCAGTTCAAGTGGTCCAATAGAGCAAAGATAAAACCTCCCCAGTAGTGCATAATTAGTGACTTGAATAAAGAGTCTAGAGACAGATGTTGGCAGCTTTCCCCTTAACAGAGTCACCAATCATTCTGGATGAATTTGTGGGACTCCCTGCTTGGCATGGCCATAGCTCTCTGGGTTGACAGCTACATTCAAAGAGTTGAAAGTGAGCACAACAGGCACCAGACTTTATCCATGGAGTTCCCTAAATTCATCAATTAAAAGCTCCATAGCTGCAAGGACAAAATGAACATCCTGCAGTTCAATGGGAAACAAAATATCTAATCTACATTTTAACTTTGGCCCAATCAAAACCGCTAAATAGCAGCTGTTCAACATGAGTCAGCAGCAGGAATATTGCTGAATTTCAGCAGATACCACAGAATGTATAAAAACATTCTATAAAAAGTAATTTTAGTCTTTACTGGATGCACCAACATTCTAAACGCGTTGGGTTGTGCTCGGACTTTCATGGTGGAAAGATTTAAAAGAGAAACTCAGCCCTCATAAAACAATAAAGTTTTCAGTAGCTGTACAATATAAAACCTTGAAATGCAAAATTCAAAAAAGTGGAAAACAAGCTTTAGTCACACAATGTATTTCTGTGACACAATGCAATACAACACACTATGTAATATTTCCCTCTGCATTGCAGTGCTGTCTTGCACTCAGGTGATGTCCTTGGTGAATAAGTAGGAGGTTATTTGCATCTCCAGATGGCTCACTTATCAATAATTCATCGTGTGTTGAATACGTCCTCTCACACTTTGTTTTCCTGCTGCTGGTATTTTCACATAAAATGCTCATCTGGAGCTTTTTTCCCCCACAAATCTGTGAAATACAGACTTTGTATCTTCAAACTAGAAACTCACTAATCTGTGGGCATTTTTGAGATAAAGACTGATGAAGAAAAGTTTCATATTATTACCATACATGTAAGTAAAACTGCTCATCACTTGTATTTTTTTTAATGATGCCAGATTTCTGTCCTTTTCTGCTAAGCACTAAAACTGAAATAAAAGAATGAAAGTTTAAGACCAGCGATCTGTATTTTTTCTTACTATTTTTCCACACTTTAGGCTCAACTGGGGTGTGGGCCAGATCATATTACCTGGTCAAACAGCAAACTTTCAGTAGGGGCATTTGGCTCACCTCACTCTCATTTTTCATTGAAAAAATTACTTTGTGTGCAAAAGAAGAGGATATAAACTAATATGCACATAAGTAACCACTGAATTCACATTTAAGACAGCACAGGTCTATAAAATGAATAAACCTAATCAATGAATAAACACTGGGATACCTTTACAGGCTACTCAGCTCTTGCAAGGACGGTATGCACGGCTACAAAACGCTGTACACAGAGTTCTCATAGGAAAATGTAACCACATTTACAACAATGCAGTCAATAGTTTTCTTTCAGATGGCAGTGTACAAAGCAGCACCGACTGGGAGTGCAGAATCTCAAGACCTTTCTATTTTCAAGTGAGATTATGATGTAAAGCTAGCTGCACACACTAACTTTTTTTTTTTTATTTCCAATGAGACATGAAGGGTACTTGGATACTTCGAGAAGTCTGATGTGTTAGATATAAGCATCAGCTGCTGAGCCCCAGTGGGGTCTGTGCTAGTTACCTCTGCCATGGCTGATGCATGGAGGTACTTTTAAATGAACAATTAGCGTAAGCTTAGTTGTGGTGCTGTTACTTATTGCTGCTGTGAGTATTTAAGTCTTTTGTTACCAAACTCCGTGCCTCAGTTTTAAAAGTAAAGGTAACCTGAGGGGCACAGTGACCTTTTTTTTTTATTGGTCCTGGTCCCTCGACCTGCTCATAGCTCAACAATTAGTTGACATCTACACATATACAGTACTCCAGCTCTCTTATTCAGTCTTTGATAGATTGCTTCAACAGCTGTGGTAGAAAATGCCTCAAACTTCTCTTGTTTCTGGAAACCATTGCTGGATATCTTATTTGCTAATTTGTCATTTTTGTGGTCCAGACTGTCTTCATGTGCCAGCCAGTCCTTCTGGGGGCTAAATGGCAGATTTTCTCTCTGGCTTTGCCACGCTCCACCACCTTTTCTAGCATCAGTCACTGCTCTGCTGTCTACCTACACTTCTATTGTACATTTAAACCTATAAAAACTGTAAAACCTCTGTTTTCACCCAATCATGTTTTGCTCCACCAGTTCTTGTTTTTTAAAATGTAAGGAATATTATAAAATGTGAGTTTTAAAGAGCCTTTCACCTTTTACAGGGAGATTGAAGATATAATTTTGATACTATTATGTTATATTTTATTCTCTGACTGATGTTTTGTTTGATCTCAATCAATGGTAAGTAAAGATAGGTACACTATAGCAGTTGGTGCATCAGTAAACATCACTTCCATTTCATTCTTTCTAAACTGAGGACAATATTACTGAATAACTATCTTTTTTAAATATAATTTAGATATTTGGCCACACTTTTACTCATGTCTTTATGGCTTTTTCCCTTTTATATTACCAAACAAAGACAGTATACAGTACCAGTGACAAATAGTGCAATAACACCAGAATCAATATAAGTGCTACATTCATTGGCTGATATCTAATTTTCAATTAAGAGATCGATATTGCCTCCACACACCAGTAATCGCAGATATCTCTGTGAACCTTTTTTTGCCCTGTGTTTCAGCGCTTTCTCTCATTTAAGCTGGAGCACATAGCCACTGGTCTCCTAGGCAACAAGCCAGGTTTCCCGCGGTAACAGATCGCTGAAGCCCATTGGTGGGAGGATGAGGAGCTCCCTGCAGCATCCCCATGGCAACCAGCTCTGTGGTTTCTGAGAAATGATGACATGTTTTTTTTATAACTCTGTAATACCAGGCTCACCCCCAAAGTGACTCTTCACACTGCACACCGCACGCACGCACGCACACACACACACACACACACACACACACACACACACACACACTTTTCTCAGCTGGCAAAAGCAATAAACCTGCTCTCTTTTCATTCTTCTTTGTTAGACTGGCTCGATTAATTCACATGAGCAGATATTGTGGTTTCAGTTACACATTACTGACTCTATGCTGTTCACCTGACAGACAAAATAAACAAGCGTTATCTGTCTTTTTGGTGTTAGTTTAGACACACCACAGAGAATAAAATGCAACAAAGACCATTAGCTCTGTTGAAACATTGTGTGTTATTAATTGTAATGTATCAACAAAATCGAGCCAGAATATATTACCGTATGGTGTGACTACAGACTGTGTATCAACGATGAGCCAAGCCAAAATGCATCGCGTCCGTGTTCACTGCCTTTACCACTACTGAAGAGAAAAGAGCTGCAAATTCATCTAGCCAACACTTGTGAGACAGTCCTTGATTAACAAGATGCGAGACAAAAAAAGCCATGAATTTTTTTTTGTTTTTGCAAAGATATAGCATTGATTATATGTCATAACTTACATGGCATTTCACTTTCTTTCCACAAAACCAATTTTGCCCTTAAAACCTGAGCATTATGGATTTACAGGAACCTTCCCTTGATGGTTCCTGTTTACAAACGCTGACTAAAATAGATAAAAAGAGCAAAATAAAATCAAAACAGGAACGTAAACATGTTCTCACAAGCAGCTGCTTGAGGCACAAAAACGTATTCATGGTACAATAACATCAAAATGTATTTTACTAATTCAAATCCTGTTTAAAAACATGTTATTATTGCGACTTAATGAAAATTAACATTATATTTTGGACAAAGCCTCATAGGGCATATTCATCTTGCGAGCTGTGCCATCAAACTGGACGTTTAGTGGGAGTGAAGGTTGTGGGTTCTTTCTTTTAGTCAGCCCCCCCCAATAATCCAATTGCATAATGTAAAACAGTGAGAAAATGAAGCTACTGCTACACTGATTTACTATCCCAGTTAACTTTCTCCTGATGTTTGTTTAAATCAGGGTGTGGCTTAACACGGGGCCACTTTGTGACTGATAATCCACTATATTACAAGTGTGCTTCAAAACGGCACAAGCCTATGTCATGGTGATGTCATGGGGGCAAAGAAGCAAGTCTCTCCCTGCGCCCTACCATTCTACAGCCTGCTCATGTTGTGTGTTTTTTACTTTTAGTCAGATGTGAGTGGTTATAGCTCTTTAATTTGAAGCCGGAAACGTATTTCTTCATCTGTGAGAATGGTGTGCAGATGCGCATAATCTCAGCCAACGTATTTTATCTGTGATGTAAGGGACTGTCTCCCATTGCCAGAAACACATGCAGGGAGCAAATGACAAGAGAAGCTCGTGATCGCCTGATTATTTTTTTAAATGCATATCAAGGGGAGCTCCTTTAAACCTTTGTATTGACTGGGTCTCTTCTGCAATGTGCTCATCAAACTGCTGGATCCTGCAGGGGTTGCTTCTTGACACAATAACATTGCCATTCTCTACCGACCAAACCACCCACAGGGAAACAGAGGGAAAAAATCCAATCTCTTTTAACCCTTCTTGTGAATGTAAACAGTAAGAAAACACTTTTAATCAGCTGTGTTTTCATTTTAAAATGACCATGACTTAAGGCATCTATCTACATGTTCAGTATAAAACAGAAATAAACGTTCATCCTCATCTCCATCTGACTTTAATTCACCCTCAACGGTATTTCAAGCATCCACACAGGTATTGGGAATGTCAGCTGTCGTCACTAGGTTCAATTCAGTCCCCCCCCGCCCCCAAAAAAGAATTATGTGTTTTTTATTACATTTTATTACAGCTTAAAAATCCCAGTGTAGACACCATCTTTAATGTCCAGTCTGCTTTTTTGTTATAAATACTGAGCTAGTTTTCTAAGCTAGAGTTCCTCAAATGGACACCTGGCAAAAAAGCGAGTTATTCCTCACAGCCTCATGTTTATTTATTACAGGTCATCTTTATTTCTGTGTGTCTGGTCACTGAGCCTCACAACACTGGTGGTGGTGGTTCTTGGTGGAGCGTTTTTTAATGGAATTTATGGAATGTTCTAATCAGCAGGTCTGCGTCTGTTCACTATAGTCTGCAGATGAAGCTTTCTAGGTAGGCTTTATCAAGTGAACGTTTTAATTTTTACTCTATTTTTAATGACATTTAATGCATATGTTGTTTGCACAGATTGAAAATGCATAATATTAATATTATATTAATATTAATATAACAACATTCACACTTTCTGATATATTTACTTTTTTATTATAGCCTGTCTGCAGTCTGCATCAAAAGGAAAAATAATCAAGTTATTACAAACCTACGTTCATCCTGGTTCTTCAGGGCTAAAATACCAAACTGTGTTTCTTTTGATACCTGATCTCACTGAGATGATAGCTTCATTAAACTGTGGAACTGATGTACCGCTGGCACCACTGGTTCTTATCAAACTCGAGCAATTTTGCACCACTGATGCATTATATATTACTCTGTATATCCAACACTGTATGAAGCCCCCAAAAGCGCAGAAACACACACACACTCGCACACATACACACACACACACACACACACGCACGGATGCACACTCGCACACATACACGCACACACTCGCACACACTCGCACACACACTCAGGCAAACACTGTAATCAGACCCTCTTTGATCATCCTGGTTTGGCTCAGTAGTTGCTATGCCAACAGGCAAGAATAAAAGCTTTGAGCTGCAATAATATGTCTTTCATTACTGATGCAACATTAGCACAACACCAACACTGCCCTCACACACTCACAGCAACATAGCACAACCCCAGCACTGCCCTCACTCACTCACACACACACACACACACACACACACACACAGAGGCAGGAAGCAGTTTCTCCTAGTTTTTCTCCAACAGTTTGGCAGATTTAGTATTTAGGTCACCTCTTTGTATAACAAGAGAGGGAGGAGGTATAAGGAGAGAGGTAATGGTTGCTTTTGATTGGTCAGCGCCAACACTGCCCTCACTCACTCAGACACAGACACACACACACTTGTTATTGATTCTGATTCTTTCTTCATCCCTCTTTGACTCTTTCTGTCTCTCTGCCCCTGACGTTTCTTTGCCTCTGGCCACATCAGGGCTGGGAGTCTTTCAGGTGTCTTGTCCTCGTCTATTATCCTCCCCCTTGTCTCCCTCAATGTCCCTTCACTGCACTTCATCCTCGCTCATATCTTTGATGACCTACATTTCCTCCTAATGTCTTGGCCTTTTAGTTCCTCTCCGTCTTTTCTGCTTTCCCAGATTCTTGCACATTGTGTTAGAAACACACACACACACACGCAGAGTCACACACACACACACACACACACACACACACACACACACACACACACACACACACACACACACACACACACAGAGCAACACAGCAGGACGGGGGTGGGGTGAAGTCACTAAGTCCATTTAGAGCTGTTAAGGGTGGAGTTCTAAAATGGGATGCCAAGTTAAGCCTTGAGTGAACCCTGTTTCAAAACACGGCATGTGTTTGTGTGTGACATAGAGAACAGGGATGGCTGTGGATACAGTGCCTCCTATGGACAAACAGCATCTTGCTCCTGTTCACATGTGCAACTCCATACTGACCCCTGCTGAGCCTTGGTCAAAACTGCAACCATGTTGAATTTTTGCAGCACTGTCAGATCCTCCTCTCTGCTTCCACCTAGTGGTAAAAATAATAAGAGCGCCTCTCATTCTAAATTTACTCCATGGACTGCATGAACAGTTTTTCCTAGTAGTAGAGTTTGGTTTCCATATGTAATGCAGTTTTGTTTAACTTAAATTAAAGAAGTATTCCACAATTTTTACCTTGTGAACTTGTGGCTCTACAACAGCCTTCAGTGATTCAAAGCTTTTAAAAAAGTGGATTATGCAGCGATTAAGGTCTGTGTCTGAAATAAGCATTTAGCCTTTTTTGTTTAAAAGCCCCCTATTTCCTAAAAGTGCACTTTCTTCTGATTGGCTGTCCCTTGTGTGGCTTCCGCAAACGAGAGAGATTCCAAAAAACATCCTATTAAAAACACATGTTCTCATTCATGAAATAAAATTCATACTGTGATGCATACACTGCTGAACCGTTGAAATAATGTTACAATCATTAAGCAATCTAATTGATTAATAAGCCAAGGCTGCTATTAGCTAATTTCCTAAAAGGAAGATTGTAACAGTTGCTAAATTATAAATGTACCCGCTGTCTGTGCTGAAAGTGCACGCGATGCTACAGACATTCGCAATCTAAGTCTGAGCCAGACCATGTCAATCAAAAGTGGTTGCTCAGAAGTTGAGGGTCTTGTATCCTCAACCTCTCGGTGATCAGTTGAACAGTGCAGCTACCTGCAATTGTTCTCTCACAAAAATAAAATTCAATTCAGTAATTGGACCATAAACGTTTCCTAGTTTCATGGAGGTTGCCATCCTATTATTATTGTAGCGTGACTGAGCAAACAAGTTGGTCTTTGCCTGCTGCTGGTTAAAAAAAAAAAAGAATTAAAAAAGAAGTAAAAATTGGCAGAGGTTCAGTGTATCTACAAAAAACAACAAGTTGTGGAACTGTTTCAAAATAATATTCATCAATGTATAATGTGAAGACTTTGAAATATCTCATCATCTGCAGTATAAAATATCATCAAAAAATTCTGAGAATCTCGAGAAATGCTGTAATTCAGTATTGGATGCCTATGATATTTGAGCCTGTCACCCAGAAAAGTAAAAAACTGTCAGACCAGAATGGGATAATGATCGTCGCTCAAAAGTCCTGATCTCCCGAGTTCCCAGATGTTTACACACTGAAGTAGAAAAGGCGATGCGACATAGCTGTCACAACTTTTGTGTGCTGCTGCCATCAAATTGAAAATGAGCGAAAATGTTCTTAAAAGTGTATTTTTCCCCCCTATGTTCTGTTGTGAATAAAATATGGGTTATAGAGCTCAAGCTTAAAGCATCAAGTTTGCAAAAAAGTTTTGTAATTTTGAATAACTGTGAAAAAATTTGCATTAAACTGTCAACTTTCACTGGATGGAAGGCTGTAGTTGCAATTGCACATCTTTCACTACCAGGAAGGTGACCAAAGCTTCCACTTCCTACGATTCTTTCTCTGTTTGTTTATAAGATTCCACCTCTTCCTGTGGACCTCATATCATAGTTCACTGACTGTGTGGACTAACTGTGAAGCCAGTCCACAGCTACTCAGTCAGTAATAAACACAGCAACAGCATGCTACACCAGAGGACCTTCAGAAAGACCACCATCCACCGCACCCCACGGTGAGATCACTGCTCTGTTTCTCCTTTCGGTCCAGACCAGATCATACGCATTTCCTTTTTGTTTGTTTTTTTTTTTAAAACTCTTTTCACTCTTTTTAGCTTTATGTTTATATGACATAAATAAAATACATGTTTTACTGTCAGATTATGAGAATCTGACTAGCACATGTACTGGAAAAAACTTTTCTATAGAACCTAAACATCCACATTTAGATGTCTCTCATTCCACACATTTGTTTTTTAAATATAGAATTTCAACAATAATCTTTAATGTTCTTGGAAAATAAATTATATTACAACAATAATAATACTGGTAATAGTATTTTTTCTCACCATGGATTAGTTATAGCCATGTAGAGATGGATGGATGGGATGAGAGTCTGTTTAATGCTAAGAGGCTCAGTTGTAATAACACCATCACATAATCATGAATAGGTAGTACCTGACCATGAGTACTGTCTTTAAAGACGATCTGTTCTGCTCACTCTGAACCTTTTATTCTTGGACTCTCTTAGAGTAGCTTTGCACTATTCACAGTTCAAAATAATGCTTATTTTTCTTCTTCTGTGTTGATAGCCAGTGCTGTGTATCTGAGATCACCATATCAAGCACACCCCCACTCAATGACATCAAACACAGTCAAGAATAGAAAAAAAAAACACCTGAAAATTGTAAAGTGTAAATTTAGAGCCATTTGATTACTGAGCTTCCTGCTCTGAGCAAATAACTGTGCATCTCCTGACTTTATTATCTGAAATATTGTCCCTGTTTAATGTGACTTTGATGTATTACACATAGGGTTGGGTATCGAAAACCGGTTCTTGTTGAGAACCGGTTCCCACTGTTTCAATTCCTTGGAATCGTTTGCCACTTTTAAAAACGATTCCCTTATCGATTCCAGTCGCCCCGAATGACGTCATCATGTTGAGTAGCGTCTTTTACCCAGTAGGAAACACGGCGCCTGAGCGGCACAAACGCTCAAAAGTTTGGTTACACTTTATGAGAAAGGATGACAACAGGGCAACGTGCAATACTTGCAAAGTAGAGATTTCATCAAAGGGAGGAAACACTACGAATATGCAAAAGCATTTGCTCAAAAAACACGCGATTGCTTTCAACGAATGTCGTGTTTTTGATCCGCTCCGGACTAGCGAAGCTCAACCCAGCAGCAGCGGTAGCGTTTCCACTTCCTCTCCCGTTAATACTGCAGGTAACTAATCAATTAGCATTGCATATTATGTTAGCGCGATTTACCTTATTACAAAACCTGCTATTACTGTGCGTTGCATTTAGATAACCATGATGAGAGAGACAGAGTCTGGCTGGCTCAGATGCTGGCAGTTCTCGCTGCAGTCTACCAGTAGCGTCTCCTTTCAGGCCAGGATAGACGAATGTCAGCGAGCAGTGTCTAAGTTTGTGGTCAAAGGCTTGCACCCATTTGCCACAGCAGATGCCCCCGATTTCACTTTGGTAAGTGAATGTGTTTAATTGTAGGCAGGGACATTACTGGATATTCTTGTGTAATTGCTACAGAATAAATTATGTTAAACTTTGTTATTGCTACAGGAGAATATTTATTTTATTATTTTACATTTACATTTTTTTTCCTGGGGACCCTGTGACACCCCATTGAAGAGCCGTAGGCTGTGGATCTCTTAAGATCTCACTGTTGGGTTTGTAAGGCCATGTTACTCCTAAATTTCTATCTTGTTCAAAGAAAAGATAAAAAACAAAGTTCTAAGCTAATCGACTTTAGTGTTCTCCTTTAAAAAAAAAAAAGAATCGATAAGAGAATCGATAAGGAATCGAATCGTTAAAATCTTATCAATACCCATCCCTAATTACACATATTTAATGTATTCCTTTACTTAATTACTCACCAAGAAAGTAATTTTGTGACTTTGTGTTACTACTCATTACATTACTTTTGTGTTACTCTCTAACCAACTCTCTGGCTTGATAGGCATTGTGACACATACTAACACCAGTCCCTATCCTAAAGAGCCCATACATACAATATTTCTTTTGTGTTGAAGCTTTAGCACAAAGAAAAATTGAAAACCAGCCCGAAGACACTTCAAAACAATCACCACTGTGTTCTACTGTAGAAACCAGTGCTGGGAGAGAGGGAGGGCAGACTGCCTGCTCATCACTGCCTGCTGAAGATCAGGCTTTGGCTGCTGGGCTGGAATTGGTATCCACTCATCTTTAACATCACTCTGGGCTTTTCAATAGCTTTGTGTTAACATGTGGTCTGCGCAGATATTTTCGAAAGCCAGTGATGTGTTCGTTTTTGTATGTCCGGAAAACAGCGGCCTGTGTGCAAATATCTGAAGCTGTTTGTAACAAGAGTACAAATATAATCGGAATTGTATTCTGACTACTGAATTTAGTATAATAATGAGTTGCACTGCTGTCTTAACAAAAACGTAATCTATTACTTTGTAGTGCATTACACCCAACACTGGTCCCCTTTAATTTAACTGCCTTGATTTAGAACCAAATAACTAATCATCAAGGCCTAAACAGCTTAGGGCGCCCAGCAGCACAGATAGCCCAGATTGCCCCGGACTCATTGATCAGCATCTAGCAGCTGACAGATGTTTCAGGAAACATCTAGAATAATTGCTCCTATAAAGATTAACATGGCAGACTCTCTAAGAGATATTTTCCCCATCACCTTAGTTGTTCTTTTTTCACCTCTTAGTTTGTTTCCTGTCACTCACTCTTGTTTCCCTTTGCACCAAACACCCTCTCTCTCCTAAATCCCACAATCATCATCACACACTAATTATTAGTGGGAGCAGTGAGGGGCAGTGTGGCTCCTCTGGCTGTTGTTCAGTCTGCAGTATGGGAGGCATGCTGAAGGCTGCCAGAGCTGCTCCATGCCTCATAGACATGGACCGCCTGTTGGCTCAGTCTAGAGGACTCTTATTTGATGAAGCCTTGGATATTAAATGCAAAATGTTCACCTAGCCAGGAAACTTTTTGACTGCAGCTGCGTTTGAAGGTAAGTTCAGACAATTTATGAAACTGAGACAAGATGAACAACTGTTTGTGAAGCTATTGAGTCCTCTGGTGATATATTTGTGGATTAGGAAGGTGTTTGATTACACTGCTAAAGGTTTCAGAGGGGGTTGGGATTATTGAATGTGACAGAGATGCAATCTTGGCATCAGAGCAGTTTCCACACTAAGTGAAGTTCCTCTGTCTCAGCTGTGTAAAAACTGCCTTTGTCAATCACTGATAAGAAAACAAAGAGATGCTATTCCTTTTATGACGGCTGTAAAGTCTGACGTGAAGCTTGATCATTTGAGTCGATGTTTGTGTATCAGCCCGGCTGAGGAACAATGTTTAAATTAAACACTGAAAAAAAATACATAAAGGCTTTCTATAGCAGGGTGTTAAGGTGTGTTTTCTGATTGGTTCAGCTAGATTATCATCACAAGTTAATGCAACCTCTATGATAGTCAAGCAGAAATGTACTTGCCTGCAATAAAATGCTAACACGGGGCTACAAACAAATCACACGCTTGCACGACTTCATCATTGGCACCACTAAGCTTGTGTGTTTGGTACAATGCTGCTGATTGTCCTTGACAGCTCCTGTAGTCTCATTTTTCCACTCAAACACCGTCAAAAGTCACCAACTGGGTAATTAAAGGTAAAGTAATGTAAAGTGTCAAATGCAAATTAATTTTCTCTATTGTAGGACTCATTCTAGTGGCCTTCTATTATGGTGAAAATATGACATATGAACCAGGAGCTAGAGATGAGAAAAGACTTCTGATTTAAAGGTTGCTCTATATTTTAAATTAGTTATAGTGACTGTATTAATGATTTATATTAATGATCAAATGACTCTGTTCAGTATGAAAGAGGTCACCCACAGTGACAAACCCACAGAGAATAATATTATTATTATTAATTTTCTATTCTCAGCTCTGTGGAGCTTTTTGAATCTTTCAGCAAGTCAATTGTGAATGTTTTGGGACTTTTTTTTTAACCAAACCTACATTTTTCTGTCTATATATGAAGACAACACGGATTAATACAAATGTTAGCATGCAAATAAGACATTTGTAGCTGCTGGTGGTCATGGCGACTATAAAGCGGCTCATACAAACTACAAATTGTATAAACGGTTGTTATATTTCTAAAAAAAAGAAGTTTTTTTTCTTTCATAATTCAAGTTTGAGTCTGTTTGTTTGTTTTCTCCTTCTCCCTTTGTTCACCATTACTTCAAATGTGATAGGACTTCATGTCCTCATAGCTCCTGTCCACACGAGAACATAAATTTTGCTGCCTTCAGTGTCACATTTTTAAGAATTGAATATACGCATGAGGAAACAAATAAAAATAAAAATATAAATTTGATATAGTCTCAAAATGTTTTCTCCATATTTGGACTGAATGATGCCACCACAGAGCTACTGTAAAGTGTAGCTGTTAATTTAATTACATGCAGCAAAATGACTTTCCAGCAGTCTGGATCATTCCATTAATGTTACCTCGCCGTGAGGAGCCGCGGAGTCTGGTTCTCAGCCATTAACACCAGCTGTCTGCACTGCTCTATTAGCAGTCATTGTAACAGTCACAACAAAATATGTGCCAGATGAAGCATCTTTAATCCAGTCTACAGTAAATCACACTGCTTTACCATCTCTTTCACTTTTCACTACCATCATGTGGTTTATTGTTTGTTTATATTCTCCTGAGAACCAGCCCATTCATTTATGTCCTCTGTAATAAACATTTGTTTTTGGTTTATATCTTTTGACTTATTTGAGCTATCCTAATAAGTCCTGATGGACTAAATAGAGGACATCCTGGTCTTTCCATTGATATCTCATGTGTTTGGGTGGCCTCTTTTAGCTCCACAGAGAAAGGAAATCGCAAATAACATTCAATGGGAAGATTCATTTTTCCTCGATTATCAGGATATGAAGAAGTTATGAACTTGCAATTTTATCTTACAAATCTCACCGGACTATTATTACCTAGAATCATCAGATCTACTAATTTATAATAATTGCTCGGATGACCTGTGAATGTCATCCCACATGTGTTTACTGTTTATAAAGACCACATATTACCTCCCTTATTATACCAAAAACAGGAGATCCTGCAATGGCTATTAGTCCCAAATGACAAATAGTGACCTGGTGATTTGAGGTTGTTTTTTGTTTTCTCTGCTCACGTTTTCTGCCTCTCTCCAACTCAAGGTTTAGAGAGGCTGCGTTTCTTTATAAAAACCGTGACTCACATCTCTACACACCACAGGGACCCATTCAAACAAATGGAAAGCTCCATTTCCATTATAAGAGTAAAATCTTAAAGCATGATGAGACGGATGAGATGGATGGCAGCATGCATTAAGGAACATCTTAATGTCTTTCAAGTGACTCAACAGTTATTATCTGGCAGCCTATTAGTAACATGAGATGTCTAGCTGAGTGTACCAGACACTTTCAAAATTTTAAATTCAGAGAGATTTTTCAGTAAATTGGATTAAAATGTGCATAGCATGAAACACAGATATGGGTCGGGAATGGAGGTTTCTTTTTCGCAGGAATGGTCTCTGATGCCTTGCAAATAGGGCGTTATGCAAAGCCAAATTGAGCTATGGACTTCAGTATCCACCATTGAAGTCAACCAATATTGTCCATTTCACCTAGTTCTTGATTTAAAGGAAAATTCAATGAAAGCTTCATATGTTTGAAGCATGTTTTCTGTTTGCTTGTCAGCCAGTTATGTAATAGCCAACCGCTGATTTCTAATACGTACCTTGCTGTAATCTTGTTTGCGCTACATTGCTTTGCTTCCCTCCCTGAGCCTGGTCCTGTCTCTTCCTGTTAAATGGGAGTTCTTTCTTCCCACTGTCACACGTCTTTGTCAGGGCTTCACAGCTGGTTAATTTCTTCTTGTTTTTATTATATTTTAAGGCTAAATAAACAACTGTTACATGGATAAAATTTTAGTGGTTGGCTACTGCATTTGTGCCTTCAAGTAAACAACATACACTTGCTTAACCAATCACATTGCACCTCCATTTTTAAAGTCAAGGGGAAAAGACCCTGTAAACAGAGTTCTAAGAACTACAATGATCCTCAGTTCCTGCAATTATGAAACAAGCAAGGGAGCACTACTTCGAGCAGTTACTATAAAAGTGAAACATTTGAAATTCAATGTACCCTTTGACGTAAGCCTTATTGCTAAAGCACATGCCACATAACTGTAATGCCCCTGGTCTACTTCCAAATAGGAAGATGAATGCCACCATAGCTTCTCTTGCCTCATGTTTCAAATCTGCCTTCTAACTGATGAGGGTCAGTTAAAGGGAAAAAAAGACAAATAGATAATGTTCAAAAAGATATGCATCAATGCAGAATGATTTCAACCTAGGTGAAAACAATCCTGTCACAATAACCATTTAGCATAAATGACCTTGCCATAAACAATTAGTTGCTTTTGGAGACAACGTGGCCATCCACCTGGGCTTAACATCACAAGCACATCTTTACTGTTTAGTCTTCTTTTATTAGTTCTTTCAGTCACATTATGTATTTTACAAGCTATAGAGTGCAGAATTTCAATTCGAAACAAAGCTGAACAGCTGTGTTATGCTTTCACGGTCTGCTCAGCAGCCACTCAGAAAAAAGACAACTGCAGATTACACACACTGAACAGATGCCATCCGAATAACCTTCCAGAAACAGACCCATGACATCACTGCTGAGACACACCCTCAGTGGCAACATAAATCTGTTTTCATGGTCGCTCTGTGGTGACAGAAAGCGAGTGCACATTACAGAAACCATTAAATTTAAGAGTGAAGAAGTGATTTAGGGGTTTTGTGTGTGTGTGTGTACGTGTAGGCATGCCTCTGTGTCTAACCCTGTCACAGAGAATGGCAGCACCTGTGGTATCGCTACACCACCTGACGCTCCTGCCTTCCAGGAACACCGAGAGGTTTAAGTTGTCAAAGAGAGACAAGTGCTTAGGTCATGACCTGCTTGAGATGAAGCCAGCACGTGTGTGTGTGTGCATCATGTACATGAGGACAGTAATATGTAGGCACCAAGTCCGAGCACGTGTTCATGGCAGTATTTTTGACCACATAAGACTACATTCCTCTGGTGGACATGCTGGCCATGACCTTTTTAACAGACATAGTGGAAAAATAACAATGAGTTTCTGCTTTTTATAATTTACAGATTTTTAGGATTACCTAAAACCAACTGCCATCAGATTAAATTCACAATGCACATGATACTAATACATGACCCATGGATACAGTGCAATAGCTGAGAACACCTCAGCCATAGTTTTTATTTTGCAAATATTACTTTTAGTCTAGTTCTATACATGTGTAATAACATCTTAATCTATTGATTTATTTTATTTTATTTGGCTGCACTTTATTTAAAAAAAAACTATCCCGTTTTATTGTGATGTTCTTGTTTGTCTTTGTGCACAGAATTTTATTCAGCCATGCATCTGTAAAGAAATCTGAATATGATCCTGACTCAACCTCATGGAAAACAGCTCTGACATTCAACAGTTTTGGTGCTGTTTCCATAATTTAATACTTGTCGTGCTTTAAATATTTGGTAAAATAATGTGATAAACACTAAAAATATATACAAAGCTATACATGGACATACATATACAGTGGGGCAAAAAAGTATTTAGTCAGCCACCGATTGTGCAAGTTCCCCCACTTAAAATGATGACAGAGGTCAGTAATTTGCACCAGAGGTACACTTCAACTGTGAGAGACAGAATGTGAAAAAAAAAATCCATGAATCCACATGGTAGGATTTGTAAAGAATTTATTCGTAAATCAGGGTGGAAAATAAGTATTTGGTCAATAACAAAAATACAACTCAATACTTTGTAACATAACCTTTGTTGGCAATAACAGAGGTCAAACGTTTACTATAGGTCTTTACCAGGTTTGCACACACAGTAGCTGGTATTTTGGCCCATTCCTCCATGCAGATCTTCTCGAGAGCAGTGATGTTTTGGGGCTGTCGCCGAGCAACACGGACTTTCAACTCCCGCCACAGATTTTCTATGGGGTTGAGGTCTGGAGACTGGCTAGGCCACTCCAGGACTTTCAAATGCTTCTTACGGAGCCACTCCTTTGTTGCCCGGGCGGTGTGTTTTGGATCATTGTCATGTTGGAAGACCCAGCCTCGTTTCATCTTCAAAGTTCTCACTGATGGAAGGAGGTTTTGGCTCAAAATCTCACGATACATGGCCCCATTCATTCTGTCCTTAACACGGATCAGTCGTCCTGTCCCCTTGGCAGAAAAACAGCCCCATAGCATGATGTTTCCACCCCCATGCTTCACAGTAGGTATGGTGTTCTTGGGATGCAACTCAGTATTCTTCTTCCTCCAAACACGACGAGTTGAGTTTATACCAAAAAGTTCTACTTTGGTTTCATCTGACCACATGACATTCTCCCAATCCTCTGCTGTATCATCCATGTGCTCTCTGGCAAACTTCAGACGGGCCTGGACATGCACTGGCTTCAGCAGCGGAACACGTCTGGCACTGCGGGATTTGATTCCCTGCCGTTGTAGTGTGTTACTGATGGTGACCTTTGTTACTTTGGTCCCAGCTCTCTGCAGGTCATTCACCAGGTCCCCCCGTGTGGTTCTGGGATCTTTGCTCACCGTTCTCATGATCATTTTGACCCCACGGGATGAGATCTTGCGTGGAGCCCCAGATCGAGGGAGATTATCAGTGGTCTTGTATGTCTTCCATTTTCTGATGATTGCTCCCACAGTTGATTTTTTCACACCAAGCTGCTTGCCTATTGTAGATTCACTCTTCCCAGTCTGGTGCAGGTCTACAATACTTTTCCTGGTGTCCTTCGAAAGCTCTTTGGTCTTGGCCATGGCGGAGTTTGGAGTCTGACTGTTTGAGGCTGTGGACAGGTGTCTTTTATACAGATGATGAGTTCAAACAGGTGCCATTCATACAGGTAACGAGTGGGGGACAGAAAAGCTTCTTACAGAAGACGTTACAGGTCTGTGAGAGCCAGAGATTTTCCTTGTTTGAGGTGACCAAATACTTATTTTCCACCCTAATTTACGAATAAATTCTTTACAAATCCTACCATGTGAATTCATGGATTTTTTTTTCACATTCTGTCTCTCACAGTTGAAGTGTACCTCTGGTGCAAATTACTGACCTCTGTCATCATTTTAAGTGGGGGAACTTGCACAATCGGTGGCTGACTAAATACTTTTTTGCCCCACTGTACAAAGCTGTTGTTTCAAATATCTGTCACTTAAAGGTCAAACTCTGAGCATGTCACATGCTCACACTCTGTGTGGTGCCAGACATTAGATGAGGGCAGTATAGAAAAAACAGCATTAAGAAAATTATGAAAGAAATCAGTCAGTTACAATACTGTATAAGATTGAAAAAAAGCACTAGAATAATTGAATCAAAAATAACATAATAAAAACTCTAAAAACAAATACGATGCAGTAAGTTTTATAATTTAAGCATTTCATTTCCAGTTTGGTCGTCAGTGGTTTCTATAGTCTAGTATTGCTTGCAGCATAATTTCTCCAGGTTTCTATTCTTACAAAGTTCTATTCATTGTTTTCGTATTTTAATTTTTTTTTTATAATATTAACATAAATTTTCCTACTCTCCGAAGCACCTTGGGCTGGAATACAGACTGCATAAAAAACATTGACAGAGCCACCATGACAGCGCCCACTAGTCTGTGAAGCGCTTGTTTGAAGCCTCAAGCTGAGCATAGTGTCATCAGCATGTTCCAAAGCCAGGAAAGATGAGTGAGACGTATATTTGACTAAGAAATAGAAGATGCTCCACACTCCCAAGGTATCAACCATAATTCAATTAAATTCAATTCATTTTTATTTTATTTATATAACGCCAAATCACAACAACAGTTGCCTCAAGACGCTTTATATATTGTAAGTTAGATCCTACAATAATACATACAGAGAACAACCCAACAATCATATGACCCCCTATGAGCAAGCACTTTGGGGACAGTGGGAAGGAAAAACTTCCTTTTAACAGGAAGAAACCTCCGGCAGGACCAGGCTCAGGGAGGGGTTGAGGGTTGAGAGAAGGAAGATGGGATAGAAGACATGCTGCGGAAGACAGACGGAGATTAATAACAAGTACGATTCAGTGCAGAGAGGTCTATTAACACATAGTAAGTGAGAAAAGTGACTGAAGAAGAAATACTCAATGCATTGTGGGAATTATTTACCAGAATTACAGAGCATTTGGAGACGGATGTTAATCTTGCTGTAGATTTTTATACAGTTAGACAACTCTTTGTAACCTACAGCTGGTCATTAGAAAGAATACAAGTTAAAGCCAATTCCACAATGTCTTTGTTTCAGAGGAGCCATAATATACTAAGAATGAGAACTAATTGTAAAATTGTTTCTAGTTAAACCCAGTGGCCTTGTGCTTTCATTTCTGAAAGCTGCACTAACCTTTCCATTAGAACAAAAATATATCTAAAATGTTGATAGGCCTAGCAGCACTCAACACAGCAGAGCAAAAGAAAGCTCAACAACATGGCCAGTTAAATGGGATATTGATGTTTCAGGATTGCCATAAAACAGGCACAAAGACAGGATAAACTATACGCAACACCAAGACCAAACCAATTTGCTATAATATGCAGCCAAAAAGTGTGACTGAAAAATAAAATTCAAACTGTTTCCTAACAATTTCAATTGTTATCCATTCTGCATTCCCCAGTTGCCACTAAAGCTTCAGGTTCCGCATCATAAATCAGGTCCATCAGGGCAAAGTCAGTCAGTGTTCTGTCAGTCATACTCCTGAGATATGTAGCTAAGCATCATAAAGTGCTGACAGAGTCCTAAGCACTAGCAGTAGATGGTATTAATGGCAGCCATCATGGTTTATGCTCCACATCATGATTCTTGCAGTACAGCGTTTGCAGATTTTCAGCAGGATCTTCACTGCTTAGAATGATTCGCTCTCTGTTTTTGAAAACCTAAAAAAATAAAAACTGCTTTAATGTGCTCATTTCAAAATCCAACATGACCAAAGTGGCACCAGAAGCCATGACTTAGAGACTTGACAGTGCCCCTCCCTTCCATGCAGCACGGACACCTCCCACAACCACCCTAAAACATGCAGATGAGGATGATGTAAGCTCAGTGACTGAGATTTGACCCATCAGACAGAGCAGCAGTCAAAAACAGAGCCACGAGGCTTCGTTCGCCCCAGACACAGAGAAGGGGGGGTCTGTGCTGTTTTTTATTTTTAAAACAATCGATCAGAAAACTACATTAATGACAATTTGAAAACAGCAACAGGAGCTTTATGTACGAGAAAATTATTTCATTGTCTCTGATACTGGTAACTGTAGTCTTCTTGTTGGGCTTTACTGAGAAATTAAAGCACTGCTGAGGCTTTCTGTAAGGCATCAGTTATAGCATTAGATCTAGTCTTTAGATAAAGAGCTAAATTATCCAATGGGTGAAGGTGTTGTGAAGCATAAGGTGACATGGTAGGGGACAACTGCTCCGACAGTCTGACCATTGACTTTTATCCAACACCGCCGTCAGAAATCAGGTGAGCTCTGTTTCATCATCACTGCTCAGGTACTCTCTTTTGTAGTTGTTCTGTTTGTTCTTTGTGGCCAAAATCCGCCCTGTTTGGCCTGGAGCTTTTAATCATGAAGCCATGTTGACTTACAGTCCTTTGTGTTTTGTCTGGAATAATACCTCAGTCTTCAGGTTGGAAACCTCTGATTTAGGCCGTGGTTTACATTTCAGTCATAAAACGGGATTCTTTGCTTCCAGTGTTGACATTTCCCACCACTGATCGTCTTATCGTCAGAGTAGACTTCAGTGGAGGTAAAGTGTCGCTAAGCTGCCACTAAGAGCCCCACAGTGCTCTGCTAAAAAGCTGGTCTGAAACTGTTCACCTCAACCAACAGTACAACACACACCTACAAGATAAGTAAATATTGAGACTCAGGCACCCATGGTTTATCAGCCATTGCCCGATTTTTTAACAGACTGTGTGCACTGGCGTGAATGTGAATGTAATGAAGCATGCTTTAGTCAATATTAAGCGCTGTCATGTTGACCACTTCTGTTTAAGTAGACAGGTGCAAACAGCAGATTTGCTTCTCTGCTTGTTCTCGTCTCTGAAACAATTTTTGTATAGAAATTGAAAAACACAAGATGAACATGAACCTCTTTAGCTTTTTTCTGCTTCTGCCCTAAGAGCTCACAGAAAACTTAAAAAATGTTATAGTGCTCTATCAGGTTGTTTTTGAATCTTTGTGTGGACTGCATCCTGTTTTTCTGTAGCTAAGGCTTACCATCTGACATGTATTATGATTTAGGACCCAAATGCAGGCTGGGCTAACAAAAGGTGAGCCTTTTATTCACACTGAATCCAGAGTCCAAACCAAGACCAAAGGCTAAGTCCAAAATGCCAACAAACCGAAATCCAAAAATATCAGGGAACCATAAGGAACACATGCTCTGACAAAGAACGAAGACAAGGGCAGGCCAGAGTGACTAAGCACAGACTTATTGGCATAACCAATAAATCAAAATACAAGGAACCCAATAAAATAACCATAGGTACTAACAGAAACTAGAATATTAAAATATCAACAAACTCATGATAGTACAATAATTATTGAAATACAAAGAAATCAAGGGAAACCATATTTAAATCAGAACACTATAAAAGGCAACATAACTGAGGCTGGTGAACAAAGAAACAACCCCAAACCATGAGGTGAATCCTCTGTGGTTTTGGTCATGAAGTCTTCAGATGTTTGTGAACATCCTGGAGGGCTCATGTCCTTGACTTGCTGTGCATTCTTACAGAGCTTTTCAGTCAACCTATTAATGGTTTGCAAATGTTTGTCTGTATTTCTGCTCTCTATCTCATCTCCTGGGCACACCTCTTACTTGGATCACATCTTCTAAACTATAAAATGGTGCTATAACTTATAAAACGACACTAGCATTTACATAATATAATGTTTCTTTCTGGTTCAGGTGAGAATGGTGTCTGACCTTGGTGACGTCGGCTTTTACGGACAGTGTGGTGTCTATTTGTGCAGGAGGTCTTAAACTGCACAGGAATGGGTGCAATGTGGAGTGGGCAGTGTGTCCACATACCACTTCATGTGTGACCGTGGAGTTTTTCCATTAATTTACAGACATAAGTGTCCAAATAGCTGACAAATATAACACTCGAAGACACACAGGGCACCCTGCGTAGGCATGCAGTCAGTCAACACGTTCATTACTCATAAATCAGACCCACATATGTTCTCAGTTAAGACACAAGTGCCATTCACACTTATTTTAGCTTACAGCGTAAAAAGAAACTGCAGGCGAACTGATGAATTTAATGCAATCTTGCATGTCCTTGTCAGGTATTAGCAATAAAAAAAATATTGTTTTAACACTAGCACAACTGATGTTAAAAGATCTGTAAAAATATTTAAAAAATGTGACCCTGGACACACCTACTGTGTGAATAATAAGTCTTACAGTAATAAGTCTACACAGACTTTAGGTTTCATGGGGCACAAATCCCAGTCTCCTGCATGAAAATCCTGCATTAAACATCCTCCCTGCATGGATGTTGTTGCCATGAAGGCAAACCTTTACCTTTTACTGTCCTAGAACACCACACGCTACACACATATACCTTTCACAGCAAGCTTGAAACTCTTATTAATGACTGATGAATAAACTTGGGTGTGTCAGCAATTAATGTAACTGGGTCTGTAGCTGTTTACCATGATGTGAACACACAGAGAAGTAAAGTGTGAAACAGACAAGCATGCAGAAGAACCAGCAGAGGGAGATATTTTATTTCAAGCCAACATGAAAATAATCATGGGAAAGTGTTTCAACACACATTATTACAGTATTTTCATGTATACATAGGAGCCTCCTAGTTTAATTGTTTCTGGCGATTAAGGACCCTGGAATGCACTTCATATGTTTTTCACAGCTGGTAAGAATCTAAGTATTGTTTCTTTGTTTTTTAAATGTGTGCATTCAACACCAACAGATCAATCTAGAAATACCTTCTGCAGCTGACCAGAAAACTGTCAAGACAACAGAAATTATATCTTGCAGGGTGTGTTGGTTCTTAAATGCTACTTTTTGTATGTTTCACAGCTGGGTCAGCACCTCTGGCAGCAGCAGTGGACTACAATTTGAGCGTTCCTCAGAAAGAATGTTTCTGTGGGCAGGAAGTAAAGCAACAGATGGAAGATCTGATCGCAGGTATATATATTATATATATATATATATTATATTATATATATTATATATTATATATATTATTATATTATATATTATATATATATATTATACTATATATATATATATTTTTTTTTTTTTTTTAAATTAATTAATTAATTAATTTTTAAATTCAGTCTTGCTTATTATTATAATTATAATTAGGAGGAGATGCTTCATCAATATTCACCTTTTTTAGATCCATCTACCAGAAGATTCGTGAATATGAGGTCCTGGACAGGAGGAAGACAGTGACAGCTCTGAGGGCAGGAGAGGACAGAGCCATCCTGCTGGGCCTCAGCATGGTCTTCTTCTCCATCATGATGTACTTTGTTGTGGGAATCACCATCCTGCGCTCTTATTCTGACAGGTAATAGGCTGAATTAATTTCAGTAATATTTAAGAAAGCTCTTGCGAATAATCTTATCAGAGGAGTTTCCTTGGAAACTTTCTGCTGCATATCCTCATAACATCAAGTGGAGTCTTTGTCTTTTTCTCCAGCGTGTGGACCGATGAGACAAGCTGCACTATTGTCAACTCCACTATAGTTTGGGATGTGAACTGTTCATACAGCTGTGGAACAGAGTGCTGGAAAAGGTCTCGCTACCCTTGTCTCCAGGTGTATGTCAGCCTTAACTCATCTGGAAAAGTGGTACGACTGTTCCATAACGAGGAGACGCAGGACAACAACCCTGAGGTACTCAGTAATTGCTGGCATCTTTGGTGTGCACTTTTCCATCCAAACAGCACACAGCAAAAATGAGAGAACAGCAGTACACTTTACACTAATAGCATAATCTAAAAGAGTTACCAAACACAGCTGTTACTTTCACTCTTCTTCTATCCTGTTCAGTGCTTCTACATCCCAAAGTGCCGTAAGGACTACGCAGCCATGCAGGTCTTGGTTCAGAACATTTCCGAGCGTCTTCGGTCTCAGCACACACTTCAGTGTTTCGTGGACCGCACAGACAAAACAGACAGCGCCATCCTGACACAAATCTACAGTCAGATCGCTGTCTTCCACTCCCTCTTCTGGCCCACCTGCACTTTGATTGGAGGAAGCGTCATCATTGCCATGGTGAAGTTGACTCAGTACCTGTCTGTCGTGTGCGATAGACTGAGCCGCATCAAGAGGTGAAGGGTTTCGAGGCTACAAAGACAAAGGGCAATAAGCAGAGTCATGGTGTCAAGACTGAAACACAAAAAGGCTGAGATGTGGTTTGTCTGTGGCAGCTGACACGCTATGACTCGAACATTTTCTGACAATCACAAAGAAGCGTTTCTCTTTGTTACTATGCTTGACTCCAGTGGAGCCTGTGGGTAAATCACAGGATTTTTACTTATGTCACTTGTTACATACATATTTAAGTGCCTTTTCTGCTTTATATGTCTATTTGTTAAATAATTTAGCAAATACTCTTATTAGCTTTTTTGCTAAGAGCTGGATGAGAAGGTCGCTGTAGTGCCAAAGCAACTGAAACAGCTACCCAAGTTTCAGAAAAGTGTAGATCAACCCTCCTGCCAGTTGCTTTTTAGGGCCCAAGCACTGAGAGTGCGAAGGTCCTATTGTATCTGCTCCTTTTCTTCTTCTTATTATTATTCAGGCAAAACAAGTGCCTTTTTGAGGGCCTAAATATGCTCAAATTGTCTGATGAGTGCTAAAGACTAAATCGAGTGCACCTGTGTGTAATCTCAGAGGTTGTCTAAGAGAATATTGGGAGCAACAACACCATGAAGTCCAAAGAACACACCAGACAGGTCAGAGATAAAGTTACTGAGAAATTTAAAGCAGGTTTAGGCTACAAAAAGATTTCCCAAGCCTTGAACATCCCACGGAGCACTGTTCAAGCGATCAGTCAGAAATGGAAGGAGTATTGCACAACTGTAAACCTACCAAGGCAAGGCCGTCCACTAGTGATGGCCAAATGAAGCTTTCTGAAGCATTGAAGCTTGTATTGAAAAACGGTTCATTACTTGAAGCTTTTCAACACAGTCCTCTCTGGTGACATCTTGTGGCCAAAAATATGAAGAGCAGCTTGACTCCACAAAATAAAACCAACTGCTTCATTAAGATTGTTCACCCTACAGACTGGAAATCTGTCTGATATTGGGCTGCTGTTGTGTTGCTTTGAACGTGTATTTTTTGGTGTTAAAAAAATGTGGTTTATTTGTTTAATAAATAATTCTGACCAGTAAAATTTCCTTGTTTAAACATGCACCATGGCGTGGTCTTTCTTTGCTTGTGACTTCTTGATGTTGATAAATACAATAATTGAAAAATACCACATTACATATAATATACATATGATAATGTACAACACTTTATGGAATATGCTTCTGCTGTGAGGTCCTGCCTCCATGCACTTATGCAATTAATTGCTAGACAGGTATATTTATAAATAATATTATATTAGGGAAATTTTCCTATACATATTTTTGACCTGGGGGTAGAATTGATTGTGAAATGGAAAGGGAAAATGCTTATGAACTTGCAAATTAAAAACATGATGCATTTAAGGTAACACTTTAAAATTTTTATTTAAGAAGAGAATTTGTTCCAATGTGCGAAGAGGCTGGAGTTCAGAAAAACTGGTAGAGATGCAGTTATACAGTCTACCTGGGCCCCACAAACTATCAGCTAAAGAGAATAAATAAATGAAATTGCTGCACATTTTGTAGAATAACATTTTAAGATTGTTTTAAAAAAATAAAATATATCTTTTTTATAACATTACATGTTACGAGTCAAATGGAAGTCTTTCTAAAGTTATTAAATGATATTTATATTATGAAAAGCAAATTTTTGACATTTTGAGTTTTTCCT
Organism: Haplochromis burtoni; assembly: GCF_018398535.1. Lineage (NCBI taxonomy): Eukaryota > Metazoa > Chordata > Actinopteri > Cichliformes > Cichlidae > Haplochromis > Haplochromis burtoni. Next base: position 16,759 of record NW_024582615.1, on the reverse strand, counting down.
GTTTCCAGATAAAATAAGCACGCACAAAACACAAGCAAACAGCCAGAACACAAAGCTGGAAAACCCACCCCATCTACCAAAATCAACTCAAAATACTCCCACACAACAGAACCTCCTCTATTCCTCGCTGGCTCCAAATCTCTCAGTGGAATGATCAATGGTTCGCTATCTGTCACCATCAAAACGCTCCACAAATCCCGCAAATGAGTCACCTGCTTAGAAACCATTGAATCAGACACCGAAGCAGTTAGGTTCTAAATGAAGCTTCGGACGTCACTGATCACGTGACTCTGGCCAAACGAATCAAGCTTCGACACAGTGCTTCTGAAGCACTGTGTTGATTTTTTTGACAAACGCACTGGAGCGTCAGCTTCAAGCGAGCCATCACTACCTCCACCTAAACTCACAGGCCGAACAAGGAGAGCGCTGATCAGAAATGCAGCCAAGAGGCCCATGGTGACTCTGGACGAGCAGCAGAGATCTACAGCTCAGGTGGGGAATCTGTCCATAGTTGTGCACTGCACAAAGTTGGCCTTTATGGAAGAGTGGCAAGAAGAAAGCCATTGTTAACAGAAAACCATAAGAAGTCCCGTTTGCAGTTTGCCACAAGCCATGTGGGGGACACAGCAAACATGTGGAAGAAGCTGCTCTGGTCAGATGAGACCAAAATGGAACTTTTTGGCCAAAATGCAAAACGCTATGTGTGGCAGAAAACTAACACTGCACATCACTCTGAACACACCATCCCCACTGTCAAATATGGTGGTGGCAGCATCATGTTCTGGGGGTGCTTCTCTTCAGCAAGGACAGGAAAGCTGGTCAGAGTTGATGGGAAGATGAATGGAGCCAAATACAAGGGATGTCAAATAGGAAGACAACTAAAAGAAAAATAGAAAAGAAACTAAGAGAAACAGAGAAAACACATACACGAAACAGGACGGGATGTCAAACCAAGCAGGGGGTGCCATGAAAACAAAGAGAAATATAAAGAACGAAAAACAAAAAAGAGAAACAGAAAAACAAGTGAGAGAAACAGAGGAAACAAAGTACGGAAAAAGCAAGTAAGGAACTAAGAAAGAATTTTTAAACCTAAAAGTAGGAGGAGTCAACAGAAAGTATAAAAGCCAAGAGAGGCAGAACAGAACACAAACAGACAAAAACACACTGGGCGAGCCTGAAGAAGGCGAAACTGCGCCGAAACATCGCGAAGAAATGCACTAAAGGGCAGGGACACCACCACCCAGCTCCATCGATGGCCCGTGCACGCCAGGTTACCAGCTCGCTGGCGGCCTGTTCACTTACTCACACCCAACCCCCTTTCCACTTGGCGCTCAATGAGAGCACATCTCTGCCTGTCCAACTATTGCCAGCTAACCTAGCAAATAGTTTTCTGTGTGCCACACCAGAAGAATGTGTATGGTTGAAATGTTGTGTTTTTTTGTGTTTGTTTTTAAATAAACAGGTTTTTTGGCACACCTTCCTTTGTTGTTGTTTTTTTTTACGTGACTTTTTCCTTTCCACATTTTGGAAAGCGTTTTTTGTTCACATTAAAAATATAAAGATTTTTTTTGAAAGCAAATTTTATTTTTTGAAAAAAAGAAGAAAGCAAAAAAAAGACTGGACGCCATGGAAGACGGCTGGACGGTGGTGCGTTATGGCCGTCGGCGCCAATGTTGCCGCCAAGTCTTCTGGGACGAGTACAGAGGACTGCAAGGAGGGATGAACCGCGCACGCTCCTTTTCCTCCCGGAGAAGGTATTATTTTCCTCATCCTAACCCTATGCTGGACTTAACCTTATCCCTGAAGCCCAACCCTGAGTTTAATCCTAAACCTAACCACCTTTAGCCCTATCCGGGATGACCCTAGACCCCCCCCCCTCTCCTCTCTCTCTCCCTCCTTCTCTTCTCCCTCTCTCTCTCTTTCTCCCCCCTCCTTCCCTCCCTCCCTTCTCCAGAAACCTCAGACTCAGGATGTGAAAAGAATCCCTTTTTCAGGGCAACAAGTGAGGGACACGGTTCCTTGAGCCGGGAGCAAGGATGGCCTGCGTATTGGTGCCCGGTTGCCAAAGCCCCCGTTTTGTTTGCCCCTAACCCTTTTGCTTCAGCCACTGCCCGCGCCACATTCTGCTTCGCCTGTTGATACCTACCGGCTGCCTCCAAAGTCCCACAGGCTAACCAAGCCTGGTAGGACTCCTTCTTCAGCTTGGTGGCTCCCTTCACCTCTGGTGGCCACCATTTGGTTCGGGGCCTCCCACCACAACAGCCACCAATTACCTTCCGGCCGCAGCTCAGTGCAGTGGCTTTGGTAATGGAGATACTGAACACGGTCCATTCAGACTCAATGTCCCCAGTCTCCCTCGGAACGCTGTTGAAGCTCTGCCAGAGGTGGAAGTTCAAGATCTTGCGAACCGGGGCGCGTTCCCAGCACACCCCCACTGTGACCCTCCCCACTCACAGATCACACAAGCAAAAAGAGCAAAAACTAAATACTTTCCAAGGTGCTATGCAACCATTTATTGGTGATCATCCAGTTAATCAATCCCGGAACAGGAATTAATTCAATCCAACCACTCACTAGGCACTGGTCTCCATTAAGACACAATCATATCCACACCTGAGAGAGAAGAGAAGAGAGAAAAACCCACAACCATCCTCTGGTGGGAGGAGTCACACACAAACACACACGACCCACAAGATCTTGGGTCATAACAATAACTAGGTATCATATGCATAACAATGGATCATTAGTTAAATCAGAAACAATCTGCAGAATAAAATGTAAAATATCTTGTTTTCAAAGAAAATGAATGAAGCAAAACAGCACATTTATTTGAATTGTTATTAATCACAGTTACACTAAATACAGATTTTAAATTAATTTTTAATCCATGATTCATGTTTTATGTTAATTAGGCTTCAATCAGTTTATTGGTGCACACACACGCCCTGATGCAAAAGTGAATCATGAAGTCAAAACTCTGATCATCAAATTATCAATAACAAATGAGGCATTTATTATAAAAACACTAAATCCACAAATAATACAAAGATAAGGTACATTCTTCCCTGCGACAGACTAGTGACACGTCCAGACTGTACCATGCCTCTTGCCATATGTCAGCTGGGATAGGCTCCAATTACCCTGTCACACATAAGTGGAAGAGAATGGATGGATGGATAATTCAGTAGTGATGTGCGATACCACTGATTTCCTTTCCGATCCGATACCAAGTAATATTCAGGGTGGTATCGACGATACTGATCCGATACCGATACTTTGTACAAAAACTTATTTTATTTATTGTATCTCAAATTATAGCGTCATAATGATTACAGGACATCAGATTACTTGCTCTTATCACTTAATAATGCAGAGTTCATCATATAGAAACAAAAAATCTGAAGTTGTGCGCTATTTGAACACCTTGCCTGCCTGCAGCACTAAATAACACCGTGAGAGATGTCTGTCTCGCCCTAGCAACACCTGTCCCTCTCCTCCTCTTCAGTTTGTCTAAACATACGCGCCTCATATTCTGTGATATGATTTACTCTGAGGTGTTTGACAAGGTTAGTGATGTTGCCACAACCATATGCCAACCCTGCTGATTTTTCTGGGAGTGCCCCTCCCGAAAATCTCCCGGAGCCACCATTCTCCCGAATTTCTCCCGATTTTCCATCCGGACAACAAAATTGAAAAACCATATCGCAGAATTCATAGCGGGCCCAGCCAATTCCAGTTTCCAACAACGCTACTTAGTTTTAATATTACTCTCATTTGTCTTTCTGGGTCGCAAAAAAACGTTTAACATATTTTCAGGTGAGAATGTAGCTGTGTAAACTTCAAACATCTGAGCCGACCGACACATCGTTTTCAAACCCCCTCTACTCGGGTTAAACATGATATATAAGTCACTTTGATAACTTCAAAATGTTATTGTTTGGCTTTTTCAGTGTTTTATTTGTTCTTGAGTAAATCGGTTTGGCTGAGATTAAAGTTATTAGATTAGATTAAATTTAACTTTATTAATCCCTCGGGAGGGTTACTCCGGGGTTTTCACACAGCTGAATAAACGTCAAACAGAAAACTGATTAAACAAAGTGTGAGACGGTGGAGAGTTTACGCCAGCGCCCAGTTATATTTTAGATAGCAACGAGCAGACGGCAGAGTTTCACTCCACCGAGGGAGCTCGCGATGTACTACCCGGCTATCTTTAGACCACAAAGGCCGGGTCCTCAGGTGGAAGCAGCCTCTGAATTTGGACACCCCGGGCAGTTTCCGGGCAGGCCAATAATAACGGTGATATTTAACGTATTTTATCCGATAAATAAACACTGTAAAATGTATTTATCACGCCCCTCCCCAAACAGCCCTTCTGAATGTCTCCCTAATTCTGAGGTCTCAAGGTTGGCAAGTATGGCCACAACACCTCACTTTTTTGCCACATGTATCGCAAACCACGTCTCAGCTGTTTGTGGAGGTAAAATACGTCCACACAGTTACGCTCAGCCATTGTTGTGAGTGCGCGCGCCAAGGGCTGCCAGACATTTATACAGCCGTATTTCGCACATGACTATGAAAGGCGGAAGAGGAAGTAGTTCCTTTGAATGTAGACAATCCAATGTTATAGTTTCTTTCCACTGTGTTCTTGTTAATGATAAACTACAAATTTACCCTAAATTACTAAAATATCGATATTTTAATGTGAGAATCGATTCTAGAACATAAATGACTGGTATCGGAGGAATCGATATTTCAGGATCAATCCGCACATCACTATAATTCAGGTTGTGCTTGATAGAAGTATGATTTGAATGTTGTGGTGTGCCACAAAGTCTCTTAATGCAGGAAACGTAAAGCAGACTTGAAGAACACAAAAAACAGCTTTAAGGAGTTGAGTGCAGAAGTGCAAGAAACTCAAAATCCAAAACAGGGAATGAATGGATGAATCCAGAAGTCATAAATACACAAACAGGCAAAGAACACAGACTGACAAAGGGAGAGTGCTAGTCTTTATACACATAAGGCTAATGAGGGTTGAGTGGTGACACTTGGAGAAATTATACAACTGAACTAAATCTGGTATTGTCACATGGAGGATATAAAACTAAAAGCAAGTCACAAGGTGACCCCAAAATAAAGCCAAGAATCGAATATGAGTATCAACTCTAAACACCACACTGAAACCGGTATAGAAAGTAACTAAAGAATTAAGAAATTAAGCATTAAGACTAAGAATTCTAAAGTTTTGATACAAATTGAAGATGCAAAATATAAAAGAATTCAAACACCCTGGGAATAGTAAAGTGTAGAGGCCTGCACTACAACAAAGGATAATGGCAAATTCAGGTAACGTCAAGTTTATTCCCTTGTTTTCTGTACTGCAAAGTTGGTTCGCTTCTTACGAGGGTATATTGCCATGGTAACTTATGCTGTGATTCAATTTTAAGTTCATATGAGACAAAAGCAACAAAACTCTAGGAAAGGGAAGGAAGGGGTGTATAAAAACCCTGTGATTTGTGTATATAGACTGTTCCACGCACCCCCTCTAACTACTGCTAAGATGGTACATTCTTCCCATCCTGAGTTTTCCGCTGGTTCACCGTGATAGCGCTGGTCGAGCTGGGCTGTTGTACTGAACATGTGTCCTGGGTGTGAATGATAAGTAAGCGCGTTGCACTTGTTTTTTCTATGATTGTAACTCATCCTATACTCACCCCTGTATGTTGTGGGATGCTTGCCAGTGGTTTATGTCGCTACGAGACACCGTAGTTACTCATGTTGATATGACCAAAATGGCGCCACCCTTGTGAACTGAGCTGCCCAAAGTAAAGATGGAGTCTATCCCTGTGCAATGGGCTCATTTGTGTCCACCAGGGGGTGGTGTTTAGTCATTTTCGAATTAGATTTTTCTGTTCAACCCTTTCTGTATTATTTAGACCAGTTTGGTTGACTTTAATTGTTTGCTAATTGTAATTTCTGTTATTTTACAGAACCACACACATACATATACTCACACGGATTCACTTCTGAAGATGTTTTGGATTAAAGGAACCCAAGTTATCATTGCTGTGGACCCTCTCTTTCATCATATAAGTCACCTGTGCCTTCTGACCGAGGATAGGAATATCCTGCTGTAATTTGCCAGTTTATTAAGCACACACATGTCCAGTTCAAGGGGTATAGTTGCTGTCTCTGATTATCCTTTGGTGTCCCAGCATTAGTGCTTCCTAACCCAGGTATGTGTTTTAACTTTTAGGGTTTTTAATAAAAAATTTTTTAAAAAAATGGACCTAAAAGGTTGATTCTGTTCATCTGGACATTTTCAGTGGGAGAAACAATTCGTCACTGATCTAGGTGACTTCTTCAGTCTCAGCTGACTGCAGCTTTCCCCAACCTTTTAATGCATTTGCATTATGACTGAAACTATCACCACTGAAGGAACAATGGGCTAAACAATGTATGTACAATGTTCAGTATCAGCTATGTTGCCTGTCTGCTTCTACGTTCTTCATTAGCCTTCTGTGTTTTTATGTCAGAGCCTCTCTTAGTTCAGTGTTGCGTCGTCCCTCATTTTACACTGTGTGTTCGGTTTGCTAGCTCGCCCACCTGTTTAGTTTGTTTTGTATTCTCAGTTTAGTTAGTTTTCTGTTCGGTTGCTATCCAACAATAAAGCTGTGTGTTTTGACTTTACGTCTGCCTCCGTGAGTCCTGCTTTTGGGTCTGCAATTTTCTGCCTGCCTTCCCACAGCCATGATAGTTTTCACTGATTCTTCTATTTACAGCATATATTAAGGGGAATATATTCTATATGTGCAACTTCTTCTTTAGCCACAATTTACTAACATCCCTGAAGGAAGCACAAACTTGTTGTCACATTGTCATGTAAATTTCCATGTATTCATTTGGTAATTTAGGAAATGTATAAATATTTGAATACTTCATTCTAATCTGCTGCTCAGTTTTTTATGCTGCTGGAATTGCAACTGCTATAACACACAACACACACCAAGAACACCTATCCTGGGGTAGGCAACTCCAGGCCTCGAGTGCCAGTGTCCTGCAGGTTTTAGATCGCACCCTGGGTTAACACACCTGAATCCGATGATTAGTTCATTACCAGGTCTCTGGAGAACTTCAAGAAATGCTGAGGAGTCATTTAGCCCTTTAAATCAGCTGTGATGGATCATGGACACATCTAAAACCTCCAGGACACCAGCACTTGAGGCCTGGAGTTGCCTACCCCTGATTCCCAATCAAATTAGTTTCACTTTAATTTGCTATTTCCAGATCTCCTTCATAAAGCTTTGATATTTAAATGTATTAGGACCCTAATGTACAGTGTTGAATATCCCAATTCTTTGATCTTTGGGCTGAAAGAAGAACAACACTCGGTGTATAAATGTTCAATCAACAATCTCTTTATTCCATACAACACTTTGAGCATAAACATACGGACAGGAGATGTGGACAGCAGGGTGTCCGCCAGATCTCAAAATGTCTGACCCTTTCTCACATTCTTATAGGTTTAACCCCCACTCCAAAGTCATAAAACCTAAACATCCACATTCTTTCTCTCTCAGCGAGCCTAAGTTATTACCTTGGCTTCCTGTGCAGTATGTTCTGTTATTTCTAATCACACAAATAAGCCCATGATTCTCTGCAAACTGTATTCTCTTTATAAATCAGCAGTATAAAGGACCATCAAGAATGTAATTCATTCACAATAAATCAGCAGTCTAATGTAATACAAATCAGTCTAATAAATCTAATAGTTATCACCTTCTTCTAAGTTGTGAGTATAATGTAACCTAAAACTACATAATGATTTCACAATCTTTAATTAAAGGTATAACATGGCACAAGATAATATAGTGATCTCACAACCTTTAGAAATAAACAGCAGCATTGGAATGTGGGTGACTGTGGTTCAGGGGGTTGGGAAGCTCCTGTTGTAACCAGAAGGTTGCTGGTTCAATCCCATGCTCTGTCTCTCTGTGTCCTTGGGCAAGACACTTCACCTACTTAGAGATAGCAGCCTTGCTTCTGTCAGTCTGCCCCAGGGCAGCTGTGGCTACAACTGTAGCTTGCCTCCACCAGTGTGAGAGTGAATGAATAGTGGAATTGTAAAGTGCTTTGAGGGTCTTGAAAAATGCTGTATAAAATGCAAAGTTGTTATGTATTTTACTGCTCTTTGCACGGTTATGCCCCTCAGCAGCCCCTAGTCCCACATGTGGGAAATTTGTTTTGTTACAGCAGAAAGTGGACAGTGCAATGTTGCAGAGCAAAAATTAAGAACAAAAAAACACTGGAATAGAATAGGAATAAGATACTGTACACAATAGAATTGAATAAATAGGATACCATATACATATACCATATACAACAAAATAAAATACAATGTTGTCAGAAAAATAGAATTGCACTTTGTGCTATTACACATCTTTGGATGTGTGTGTTTGGTCAGCTGCAAAGTCTTTGTTGTGGAGTCTGACAGCAGTAGGAAGGAAAGACCTCCGAAATCTCTCCGTCCCACATCGTGGGTGCTGCAGCCGTCCACTGAAGGAGCTGCCAATTAACCTGACCTGGTGAGGTGTGGATAAAAACATACCTGATGCAGGCTTTTGCAAAGGCACACCAGTATTTGCATTAGCTAAATTAGCTGGTACCACAAACTTATTCATGTGATACATTAAAGGGGTGGACCCTGGGCTCACTTTGTGAGGTGATAACCAGCCTTGTGTGACCGTTTATCTTGATCTCCAATGTCAGGGTAAGTGAAACCTGTAACAGTGAGTTATCACTTTATAATATAGGGTCCTGGCATTAAGCAGAAATTAAACAAAAAATAGAAACAACAGTGAAAAAAATACAAAACAAAAAATAGAGGCAAGAAAACCTATCCATGAACCTAAAACCATAAGAGGACTCTAAACAACAAACTAAAGGATAACAATCAAACGTGAGGTGTGTAACAATAAACATTAATTCAAAGTCTAAAATACTAAGACTTCCCAACCATATCACTGAATACTTTTAAATTACATGATTGTCTCCAAATAAATGAAAAACTAAATATGTTTTTAGGGCCTAATTTTCTCAATGACAAACTGCTGTATGCTCACACTGTGTTTTTACAGTTATGGTATTATATTACATTTCTAAATGGCACTCACATGCTACAACAACAAAACTGAATCTTCATCAGAGATTGTAAACAAAGTCCAGAGTCTGAATCCTGGGTAAACAGGTTCAGAGAATCTGGTTCTGAAGGTGTACATGTGTTTCAGTTTGTTACATGAGACGACATAGTAAGACAGAGTTCCTGCATGCCAGTCCAGAAACACTCCTAGTTTGGGACAGCCATCAGGGAGTATGTATATTTGTAAGCCATTATGTACTACAAAGTACCAAAAGCCTAGAAGATACCTGCAACTACAACTCCAGGACTTTTCATTGTACCCAAGCTTGCACATGTCACTGTTTCCTTTCCTTTCAAGTTGGCTGTAGCAAACGCCTACAGAAACAACAGCAAGCCAGGAAGCACTCAAGTCTACCTCCCAGTAACAGCGCCCATTCAGCTCCTCTCTGCACAAAACCTGAGGTAACTTACTGAATCTCTCAGGAAGGTCAGGATATAACTGTGTCTTTCCTCTTTTCACCTTCTTGTTTCCTTCAGACAGAACGAGTTCACAGTGTGCTGTGTTTGGATCCAGGGTGAGGTTACGGGAATCTGATGGAGAGAACAAGACCTGATCACTTTCGTTATTGATGACGATGTCAGTGACTCTTCTTTAATCTCTGTCCTCAAACCTCAGTGATAGGTTTATCTAGGCACAAACTTATTTCTGGAACAACCAAGACAATCCACTACAATGGCAAAAGCAACACACACAACACCAGAGCTCCTTGTGTGATCTCGTGCACGAGGAAGACTACCGAGACCAAGCCTGTTCCAACCGCTTGAACCCCAGTCACTCATATGACATATGACGTCTTAAACAGGCATACATGTGGACAAAGAGTACCAGTCTGTGTGTACGTGTAGGTATGCGTGTGTGTGTCAAAGGGTGACCCTGTGAAGGCTCCTCAGACCTGTTGGCGCTGGGGAGTCCTGCAGTTCATCTAAACAAAAGGCTCTTATACTTAAACAGATACAGATGTGGTTACTATACCATATTATCAGAAAGAGATGGTACAACCTCTCTCATGACCTTAGGATATGTGTGGTATGCCAGAACACTCAGAAAAAGGAGTGAACGTACTCCTCTTTTTATGGTACACAGAGCCTTTGCAGACTACTAAGGATCAGACCTTCTATCACTATACAATCGATTATATACCTCTAAGCATATATGATTATGTTTGTTAGTACAAATGACAATTCAAAAATATAACTCTAACACTCAGCTTGTCTTTGTAATCTCTGATCCAATGAAGAAATACTTTCAGGAGAACTGAAGGGAAGATCACGATTCTCTCCTGCTAGTCATTAAGATCTTTGTACAAACTTTAATTATGATGATGGATTTAATTTTATATGCATGTTTCTCCCCCTTAAAAACTCTGCTTCACAGTTTACTGCCTTTGATTACAATTCATACTTTTCATCACTGCATCTTATGCGAAAATATGGGATGGTCCTCTTTAACTGTGGAGGTCTGGAAGGAGCAAAAATGACAAAAATATAATATATTTTTTTTATTAAATACAACCAGCATGTATTCAATCTGTCAGTCTTAAAAACTTTTCATGGCGGGTGCCATGCTGAGTGGAGAGGTTCTGTGTTTACATACATGGAGAACCAGCTGCATTTACTTTCTGATATAATTTTCCATTTTTAATTATGCTGCTATAGGTGTAGGCTGCTGGGGGATTCCCATGATGCATTGGGTGATTCTTCTTCACCCTCTATGTGTTAATAGAACTCTCTGCATTTAATTATTGGTTATCATTAATTTCTGGCTCTTTTCCACAGCGTGTCTTTTGGCCTGTCTTTCTCCCCTCACCTCACCCGGTTGCGGGAGATGGCCGCCCCTCCCCAAGCCTGGTTCTGCTGGAGGTTTTTTCCTCTTAACAGGCAGTTTTTCTTTCCCACTGTTGCACATGCTCAGTGGGGTCACCTGATTATAGGGGTTTGCAATGTTGTATTATTGTAGGGTCTTAGCCTACTTAAACTTAAATTGAATTAACCCCAAAGTGACAAAAGGGAAAGTCAGTTATTGATTTTTTACTACCATTGGTCTTTCCTTCACAGTTTCAGATAGATATCAACATTCCAAAATTGATCCTGTGACCAGTTAAAGTTGTAACCAATCACGCTATTGAGGAAAATTTTTTAAACCATTCTTTGGTAGAAGGGAGAAGAAAAAGTGTGAAAGTACTTACACCACATCAGATCACTTCTGTCCCTCACAGTTTCCACCTCATTGATATCAGGCCCCAAGAAATCATCAGTGACCAGGTCAGTTTTCCTGTAGTGGTAGATACTTGCTCCTTCGTATTTGTCATTTCCAATGACTGCTACAAGGTGATAAAATCTGCTGCTATCCTTCAGAAGTTTTGCTTTTTTAATCATTTTGGCTCTTACACCATCAGAGAAATACCATTGATCCTGGGCAGGTGGAGTGTTACCACTGCCCAGTTTCATTTTATCAAAGTAGTCAGACATGTTCTGCAGATATGGGTGAGTGGATTTCAGGGAGGTGAAAGCAAAGCAGAGAACTTCCTTTTCTGAATTAAACACCTCTCTTTCAAGCTTGGACTGATCTGAGATGATCTTTATTCCTTGCAGAATTTTTACAATGCAGCTGATGTTGTTGATTTCTTTCTCTTGATATTCAATCCACTTGATTAATCTCTCCTGCCTGAAAGGTGACTTGTCTCTGTCATCAAACACTTTCACTAATTTCTGCGTATCCTCTTTACCTTCCCTGATGGAGAGAAGTCTCTCAGCCATTGTCTGCTGGAGTGAAGATCTGTAATACTCGCAGAGCTTCTTGAATCTGATCAACTTTTCTTGTATCTGTGGAAAGCTTCTCACCACTATGTCCTCCAGCAGATCATTGCATCTTATTTCCACATTATGGAGATCCTGTAGGATATCTTCAGCCTTTCTAACAAGTCCAGGATTGATCTCTTCAATCCTCATCTTGGCTTTGAGATGCAAATCCTTCAGTGGCATCAGTGTGACCTTCAGTGGGACACCATTTTCTTTGTTTTCTCCCAGTAGTTTTGGAAGTTGGTTGACTGTCTTCACTGCATCTTCAAATGTTACAGGGTTGCTTTCAAGAATGAAGTCTCCATAGAATTGGCAGGTGAATTTATCAGTCACAGCTTTTTCTTTATTACTCAGCTTGATGTCAACTTTCCCATTAACATTAAATGAGGGGATCTTGTTTATCACAGTTTCCATACTAGCCTGGGTGTCCTGAATGCTGCTAGCATCCAACTTCTCACTGTCAAACACAACGAAAGCATTTGTTCCATAAAGGATTCCTGTGACTACATGTGTTGCCAAACTCCTCACATTATCTGTTAGTTTAATGTTCTTGATTTTCTGAGGATTCAGTGTCAGCTGTTTGAATTTGGTGGTAGCTTTGTAGTGAAGTGTGACTCGACTCTGATGTTGAAACTTCTTCTTATTAAGCAGGTACCTGGCTGATCCTCCAACTTTAACCATTCCAGACAGGACACTGAGCTTCATGGAAGAATCAACATCCAGCAGAGAGGACTTGGATTTAAAAGAATCAGATTTAATGACATTCAAGTAAGTACTAGGCTGGTCCTGCTCTTCTGTTCTTTCTTCTTGACTGCTGTCATCCCACAGCTTCACACCTTTAAAACATGAGATCCACAAAGTGGTTAAAAAGAAATACAAATTCCTTAAATATTTTTCCAATAAAATACAGGCAGATCTATCAAAACCATTAGGACAATGGCACAGTCTTGTACGATGTTACATCTCTCTTCGTTTGCATCCCAGTCACGGAAGCGTTGGAGGTAGTTTTTTTTTGTATTGTATTGTATTGTATCTTTATTTGTTTCAGACATATAAAACAAAAATCAATATATACACACTACATATATTTTCATTTACAGATACGAATATATATGTAGATATACACACACACACACACACACGTATGTGTTCAGATAAACAAAAAGTTCGTAAGAGTTTACAAGATGACCCCAACCTCAGCAACAGGACCACTCTCAGCATGGACCAAGTGTGTTTGCTTTTGGAACTGTGTCGTCATTCCACCTACTTTACATACAAGGGTCAGTTTTACAGGCAGAAACGTGGGTGTGCCATGGGCTCCCCAGTTTCACCCATCGTGGCCAATTTGTATGTGGAAGAAGTGGAAAAGAGTGAACACCACCAAGTCAATGATTCAGGTATTTAGATGATACCTGGGTGAAAATCAAATCTCAGGACGTACCAGAATTCACGGATCTCATTAATTCGGTGGACCAACACATCAAATTCACCAGGGAGCAGTGTTGGGCAAGTTACTTTGAAAAAGTAATTAATTATAGTTACTAGTTACTTCTTCAAAAAAGTGACTGAGTTAACAACTGAGTTACCAGATTCTAAAAGTAATTAATTACTTGAAAAGTAACTATTGCGTTACTTTTAATTTTCCCTCTTCTTTTCACCTTTAAAAACTATTTACTTTGCCTTTTTTGGTATCATTCTTTACAGCACAACCTCACGTGTCTGAATTTTCAGTTATGTTTTCATTTTGACATACTGTTGTCCCGATTCGTGATTGAGGTGAGAGACAAACGACCTCTGGTCCAAGTGCGTCAAAACAATGATTTTAATAAACACATGTGTGCAAAGATACACAGCTTTAGATTGCCAACACCGATCTCCCATCAAAACATACTTTCAGCATGGTTTTATTATGTCATGGTTAACGCCCCCTCTCGCGTTAGACAAAACATCACATATATAGGTTATAATTAATGACAGTTCAACAAGTTTCCATATTTAACAGCATTTTTCCCTATATGGTTGTCTGGCTCCTCCAGATGCTTCCTGTAGACCCCGGATCACTAGTTGCCAAGCAGAGACAAAGCAAGATGTCTTTCACTTTTACCCTAGAAATTATACTTCATGTTTATGTGTATGTAAGCATGTTAGGCCTTCATTCACAGCATTCAAGTCATTTCACCAATATATCAGTTCAGACATAACGCTGAACGAAGCTCTGTAAGCCGTGAGACCAGTTTTCCCATGATTCACTCGCGTACCAGTTTGAAGAGGAAGAAGAACTCCACGGGACTCCGATGTGAAAAGATGTAACAAAAAATTTATTCCACGGTTTTTGCATCTTACAGGAGTGGTCAGGTTTAACTTGTCCTCAACAAAATAACCTACTACGGTAGGAAAACCGTGTGGCTCTGTTCTACCCTGCTGCCCCGTATATCTTATGCCGCGTTAACTCTTTTTCTCTCTCTCTCCCCTCCCGCACCGCCTGCACTAATTTCTAATTTGCATACATCCGTGATGCCCGGATTTTACTATAAACACAAGTCCTTAAAGCACATGTATTCATGGTACTACGTAACCTAGTTCCACCATAAACATGCATCTATTTCCTAAAATTATTAATTACACAAACAAGCTTAACAACAGCGAAATATAAATACTAAAACATATGAACTATCTTAACTTGGCTCCCACATACCGGCCCCTAATTGTGACTCTATTACACAATTACCAAATTACACTTGTGGAGCCAAAGTACACAAACTTCAGTCTCTGCAGTTGATTACTTCAGTCCGATTCCTGCAGAAGGCAAATCTTCGTAATGGGCCTGTCCAGTACACTCTTCTTGGTTTTGATCCTAACCTGCCGCACCATTCCTGCCTTGTCTGAGATAGCATGGATTACTTTCCCTGTAATCCAAGAGTTGCGTGGGGCTGTATCGTCAACAATAAGCACAATGTCTCCAACCAAAAAGTTGCGAGATGGACGGGTCCACCTTTGCCTGTGGTAAATATTCCCTTGCCCATCGTTTCCAGAATATTTCCGACATGTATTGCACTTGCCTCCATCTTCTTTTTGCGTAGAGATCTTGCCTGTCGAACAGTCCGGGAGGAAGAGATGGTTTGTTCCTGAGCAGCAACAGGTGATTGGGAGTGAGTACTTCCAGATCATTTGGATCACTGGACGCTTTGGTTATTGGCCGACTGTTAATAATGGCCTCCGCCTCACACAGAAGTGTATGCAGGCTCTCTTCATCCAGTGTCTGCAGCCTCAAGGTAACGTTTAGGATTTTCTTCACTGACTTGATCAATCTCTCCCAGACCCCTCCATGATGGGGTCCTGAGGGAGGGTTGAACGTCCACTGAATGCCTTGTTGTTTTAGGTGGTCTTCAATTTTGGACACATTCCATTCAGCAATGGCTCTTTTAAGTTCACGCTCTGCACCAATGAAGTTAGTTCCATTGTCAGAACGAAGGGTCTTTATCTGGCCTCGTCTGGCTATGAATCGATGGAGAGCATGGATGAAGGAATCTGTGTCCAGCGAGGCTGCCATCTCCAAGTGTATTGCACGAGTGGTTAGGCAGGTGAAAATGACTCCATACCTCTTCACCGTACTTCGACCACGTTTGATCTCGAACGGACCAAAGTAGTCCACTCCGCAGTTAGTAAATGGAGGGTCATCTGGCAGAACTCTGTCTCGGGGTAGGTCGGGCATTTGCTGCTGTCCTGCAACTCCATGCTCACGCCGACAGGCAATACACCTAGCGAGTATTTTTCGTACTGCAGAGTTGGCACCAGGTACCCAAAACTTTGTTCTCAACTTGGAGATAACATGATTGCGACCACTATGAGCCAAGTTCTCATGTATTTCTCTGAGGATAAGCTTCGTGACGTGAAGATCCTTGCTCAGGATTGCTGGCCACTTAGCTTCCTCGGGTAGTGCTGCTCTGCTGAGTCGCCCTCCGACCCTAAGGATGCCTTGTTCAAGTACTGGACTCAGTTTGAAAAGACTACTAGTCCTCTTCACCCCTTGACCTTTAGAAAGTGCGCTGATCTCCTTAGGAAATGTCTTTCTCTGACAGTAGCGAATGATTGCTTCTTCAGCCTTCGCAAGGTTCTCTACCGTTAGCTTGTTGGTGTCCCCTTGAAACAGGCTGTCCTTGAAACCTTCCATATCCCTCTCGACTTCAGGTTGTGTTTTAACAGCACACAACTCCTTCCTTTTGCGACACAATTGCAGCAGAATGCTCTTGACTTTAAGCATCCATGCCACTGCCCTTTTAAGTTTAAACCAGGATGAGAAGTACTGCAGGAACTGCAGCACTACATCTTCACATTCCTTGATTGTACTAGCACACACCAGGTTACCCTTTACCTCTGAGTCATCTGTAGTCAGGCCTTCAACTGGGTGCACCTCTTCTGGCCACTCTTCCATGGGTTTGGTGAGAAAGTCCGGCCCCTGTAACCATGTGTGGGATTGCATGAAGCTCTCTGCTCGGAGCCCCCTTGATGCAAAGTCGGCAGGATTCAGTGAGGTGTTGATATACCTCCATTGCTCTGGACTGGAGCATTTCAAAATCACATCCACACGGTTAGCAACAAAGGTACGGAATCTACTTGTTTGATTGCTGATATACTTGAGTACCGTGGTACTATCTGACCAAAATACAGATGGTTGGAGCGTAAGCTGCAATTCAGATGTCAGAACCCTGTCTATGCGTGCTGCCATGGTTGCTGCGGTAAGTTCCATGCGGGGAACTGTAA
>NW_024582614.1:914747-916396 GCF_018398535.1 Haplochromis burtoni | reverse complement strand
TCACCATTCAAACTAAGAAGTACTCTCTGTCAGACTGAGGGATGAGGTAGATAACATGAATGTTTCATATTTACTGGTTGTGCAGCTTGGACACTAAAACCAAACGTCCTTCCTCTTTCTTTAAATCTTTAGTATTCTTGCATGCTATGTTGTACCATGAAAACATATTAAACTACGTTCAGTCACTTCCCATATAATAATGATGATTTTATTAGATTTACTGTAAGTATCAGCTCTGCTCCTTGTAGTTGTATTTGAATGCATTAAATAGTCATTGTTGAGCAGAGAGCTGCGGAGGTGGTAAAACTGTTAAACGTGCAGCATGAACAGCTGTAGAGATGTCGACTTTAGTCTGCTGTGAAGCTACTTTTTTGCCTCTGGTTGAATGTGGGTGCTGGGTGTGGTCAGAAAGTGCCTGACTTTAGCGCTTTGCAACCACACTCACAGATGTAAACACTTTTACTCTTTGATAAAAATCACATTTCATAACCACTCTTGGTGTTTGCTGCGTTAGATGCTCTGAGATATTGCTTGTCTGATCAAAAAAAGCATAATCTGAACAAGCCCGTAAAACCGAAGATAACTGAGCTGTAAATGTTCATTAGTTAATTATGTTATGTTATGTGGCAGGTTTTTACTGACTTTTCTACATTTTGCAGTCAGGTGATAGTTAATGTCAATAATCGTTGTTTGCTGGAAACTCACCTGAAAGCAGGTCTGATTTTACTTGTACTTATTTGTACTCATTGTACAGTCATTGAAGGAAAAAAGATTGAATAAACCCTCCACCTTCTGACAGCAAAAAGGTGAAGAAACAATCCAAGTGATTATTCTGATAAATCTTCACAATAGTTGTGCAAAAGAATTTAGCTACTTGAGCTACTTTGTTTATTTTGTCTATTTTACATAACCATTATTATAAACATTAGAAACATTAGAAACTTTATGATTCAGAAAAAAGAAACCTGCACACATGATGACTTTAAAGTTCAGTTTTACAGTCATTTTCCAGATAATGTTATAAATTCACAAAGCAACACAAAGCTCACAAAGTAGTACAGCTAGCGTGTCTGACAAAGTTAACAATAGCATTTTTATGTTGTGATGCACTTTCCAGGTTTTTTGCAACACGTAATATCGTAGGCTATCGTTAAATTGAAAACCCCATGCATTTTTACTTTTTTACTCATTTCTACTGTGATTTTACTGTATATTTCCAATATAGAGTGTGATTGTTTTACACTCTGGACTCATCAACTGTGGTGCTTTTGTTGTAGGCAATGACTCAATATTAGAGGTTACAGTAGAGACTAGTGCCCTTGGAATAGAGATCAACTTCATTGTCATAGAGATGAGCTTCGTGGTTCATGGTGTCAGGCATCCTGCTGTGCTGAGCTGGGTTCTTTGCATATATGGGATTAATGCTGACCTGAGGAAACCAAATAACATACATTACATTTCATTGCGTACGAGAGGGTATAATGTTAGTGAGATAAACCTGTCATGTACCTGCTGTTTGTTGTCTGATATTTCACTCTTTGGAGAATGACTAGAAGCCCTCTTTTTTCTGAGTGTCAAACAAGAAAGGATATGACTAAATAACAGATTTCAAATCAGAGTTGGAACATGACTGATCTTAAAGAGAACAC